>NW_022605066.1:600000-900000 GCF_008692095.1 Etheostoma spectabile | reverse complement strand
AGAATTCAGGGAATGAGTAAAGGAAGGAGGTAGGTAGAAAGGGAAGAAAGGAAAAAAAAAAAACACTGCAGGGGCGTATAATTATATGTCTCGGAAAGAAATGCACAGAACCAAGGAAGGGAATCGACCCTCCTGTTGCCCTCAGGTCAAATTTGATCCGTTTTTATTCTAGAAACAGGGGTTTCTTTCAACCAAATTTCACCAAAAAACATAGATGGTTCTATACGCTAATTGATGATCTCGCACTTTCATGTACACTACCGGTCAAAAGTATGGGGCCACTTACAAATTTCCATTCCACTCGATGTTAGACAGAATACCAGCTGATCTGAGTGGGGGGCTGATCTTTAATACAATATCTACATTGCCCATTATCAGCAACCTTTCATCCAGTGTTCCAAAGGCCCATTCTGTTTACTAATCTGATATCATTTAAAAAAAACTAACTGAGAAGACATTGGAGAACCCTGTTGCAATTATGTAAGCACATAATGTAATATGAAAACTGCTGCGCTGGTTAAAAAAATAATGCAACTGATCTCAGCTGGTATTCTGTCTATAATGGAGTGTAATGGAAATTTCGAAGTGACCCCAAACTTTTGACCGGTAGTGTATACTCAGGTAAAAATCTGTGATAATCCATAATCATAGGTTCCTCTGATCTTAACTATAAGTCAAGATAATTCATAATTTCTGCTCATTTTACTCAAAAATTAGGCATAGTATTTTATAAATGAGAAATATAATATGAATCCATTGAAACAAAAAGTGTACGACTAGTGGTAAAAAAGTTATGAAGTTGGCTAAGAAGATGTAACACAGAACTGGGCGATGGCTACTTTATGCTTCACAAACAGGCAAACCAAAACCTGAACAAGCACATGGTCGATGGGAAGATAGTACGAGGGATAAATTAGGAAGGAAGGAAGGAAGGAAGGAAGGGCATTGAGCCAAGGAAAGTATAGGAAAAGGTAGGGAGGGAGGGATGGAGGGAAGGAGGGCGAGAGAAGGAAGGAAAGAACCGTTGGGAAGAGTGAATAGCATGACGGTAAAGGAAACAAAAAAGGTAGGAAAAGAAGGATAGAAGCAAGGAAGGCACTGGAAGCCAGGCGGATGGGCCAAAAAAAAGACAAGCAAAAGTGGAAAGCGGGAAGGAAAGAGGGTGAACAGGAGCGGGCATGACAAAAGAGAAGGAAAAATGAACAAGCAAAGGAATCAAGGTTGGGAGAGAGGAAGGAGGAGATCAGCACACTCTGACAGCTTTTCCCTATGGCCGCTATCCCTCTCCTATGTCAAAAAAGAATCCCTAGCTGTGCCAAAAGGTGACCCGGGACAAACCAACATGGCACCCTGAGCTCTGGTCGTAAAAAAATAAGCTTCTTCTTCTGTTGTGTGTGTGATCTTCTCATGGTTAGCAAGAGTTAAAGGCATGGGTGACGATACGTGAAAGCAGAGAACAACAAAACCAGAAGTTGACATGGCGAGATTGTGCAGAGTGCAGGGGGAATGCACAGTAGTCAGCCCCATTTTAACTGCCCGCTGAGGAAATGTAAAAGATTTTATTGGTGTTTAAAAGAAGATGGGGGAATGAGGGCCTATTGTAAGCAGCTCTGCAGTGGAACGGGGGTGGGGTATATTTGCGGGCTAGAGGATTGTGCAGGGCTCAAGATGCTTTGAAACACAGGGGTTCAGGATCAGCCTCCTCAGCAGTAAAAAAAAAACAAAAAAAAAACATGAAGGCCAAAGCTGTTTTATTCCACCATAAAAAGGGCCTCCTGCTGCACAGCGCTGTTTACACAAACGCCTTTTATGTGAAGTCACCAAACTAGAAGTGATGGTATTAGGAATGCACAAAAAATGATATTGTTTCCAGCTTCAAAGCAGAGGGGAAATCTGTCCTGAGGAAATTAGTTGCATGGTCAGCCATTGATGCTTATGAGTTATGAGCCGGCTTTTGTTTATGAGTTTGCCTGTAAAAGAAAACGGCCTTTCCTGCATCTTCTGGACTGTTAACCATGCTGAAAGTATTTGCCAAAGTGTGTGTGAGCTTGTGACCTGTCTTAGGGTTGCCAAAGAAGAAAAGTACACATGTACTAGCTGAGTCATGTACCCACGTGTGTACGTGTGTAATACGCCGAGGCTACATGGAGACTACTATGTTTTGGCTGGAAAGCAGATATCTTTTGCCACGTTTACACTTTGCATCTACACTACTCCGGTGTGTCCGAGCCCCTAAGACGGAGACATTTGATGACACTGCTGCCCCCGTTTTGGTTTGAGAGCTCCGGGGTTGCTCTGTGGTCTGGACGGCCACAAACGGAGACCTTTGGAAACGACGTCAGTCTTACCCGTTACCTTTCAGTAACAGTCCACCTCGGCGTTGCTACTAATAAATCCCATGCTCTTACTTTTCACCGTTGTTCTTTCTCCAAAAGATTTCCCGAATTTTCAGTCTATGATTTTCAACCGCAAAAGTAACGTCAGACAATCAGCTTCCACGCACATGCCCAGTGTGTGTGAATGGCCATGTGATATGCGTTTTAAGACGCGTTAATATGGACGGAGATTAGTTCTGCTACTGGATCTGAAAGTGTTGTGTGGACAGAGATCACAAAACACAGCTAAACAAAAAAATAAAATAAGTGTAGATGCACTATGCTTTGTTCACGTTTTATATTTCTATTCTTGTACTGAGGGAGATTTTAGATTTTTCAAAAGGTTGCCTTGACAAGAGAAAAAGGGAAATAAACAATTTAGATGACAGCTACCAATGTGCATACCTCCGATGTGCCCTGCAGTATTTTTCCATCTTGGCATGAAAGGTAATTGGAAAAATCAGATTGCAGGTGAAGAGTCAATCCAGACACACAAATACACACATGCTAAATATTCATTTGTGTTCCCACAGATATACTGTATATTTCTCCGGAAAAGGGTGTATACTTTATGTCAATGTGACATATGTTAAAAAATTGTGATATTATCTGTTATCTTTTACCAGAATTGTGTTGTGGGCTGAATAACTCTTGGCTCTCTACTGTTAATGAAACTGCATCAACAGGTGTACGCTGTATGAAGATCAGGAAGGTAATGTTAGATAATCTCCTCAGGTGGCAACAAGACACTCATAAAAGGAAGAGTTTTGTTTGTATATGCTGTACATGTGTATAAGCTAGAGAGTAATGTAAACACAAATCATGAATACACTCTGTAGTTTATTTTGACTCAATTTCACATACACCGTCCTGCTGCCTGAAAAAAAGATATTCTAGCTAGCTGTCTGGATTTACCCTGCAGAGATCTGAGGACCAGGTAACCACAGTCCTCAGATTGGACAGATAGTCTAGCTAGCTGTCTGGATTTACCCTGCAGAGATCTGAGGACCAGGTAACCATAGTCCTCAGATTGGACAGATAGTCTAGCTAGCTGTCTGGATTTACCCTGCAGAGATCTGAGGACCAGGTAACCATAGTCCTCAGATTGGACAGATAGTCTAGCTAGCTGTCTGGATTTACCCTGCAGAGATCTGAGGACCAGGTAACCATAGTCCTCAGATTGGACAGATGGTCTTGCTAGCTGTCTGGATTTACCCTGCAGAGATCTGAGGACCAGGTAACCATAGTCCTCAAAAAATCCACCAGAGGTTAGAACGCCAACACAGAGAAAGAGGAAGGGGACAATAATTGGTGATTGTACATGCATCCGTTGGAAATACATGCATCCGCAAAAATCCCAGAAGTGGAATGTTGAGGCTATAGACTAGGGTGGTCTGGAGTCCCATAACTTTTTAACGCTCTGGGAGTCCAAACAAACCAAAAGTTTCTTGGTTGTGTTTGGAAAATGAAACCATGTTCTTGGCGTCTGTTAAGAATGCCATGTAAAAAAGGTAACTTACGTAGCGTGCTGGTCTTACAGGGAGGTGTGTCCAGGTGTATTCTGGGCGTGCTGGTCTTACAGGGAGGTGTGTCCAGGTGTATTCTGGGCGTCCTGGTCTTACAGGGAGGTGTGTTCAGGTGCATTCTGGGCGTGCTGGTCTTACAGGGAGGTGTGTTCAGGTGTATTCTGGGCATGCTGTTCTTACAGGGCGGTGTGTTCAGGTGTATTCTGGGCGTGCTGGTCTTACAATGAGGTGTTCTCAGGTGTATTCTGGGCGTGCTGGTCTTCCAGGGAGGTGTGTCCAGGTGTATTCTGGGCATGCTGGTCTTACAGGGAGGTGTGTCCAGGTGTATTCTGGGCGTGCTGGTCTTACAGGGAGGTGTGTTCAGGTGTATTCTGGGCATGCTGGTCTTACAATGAGGTGTTCTCAGGTGTATTCTGGGCGTGCTGGTCTTCCAGGGAGGAGTGTCCAGGTGTATTCTGGGCGTGCTGGTCTTACAGGGAGGTGTGTTAAGGTGTATTCTGGGCGTGCTGGTCTTACAGGGAGGTGTGTTCAGGTGTATTCTGGGCGTGCTGGTCTTACAGGGAGGTGTGTCCAGGTGCATTCTAGGCGTATTGCTATCTTGAGGCAGCGGGAAGTGATCTTGCCATTGACCAACAAAAACCTGGTCTAAAGCATTTCATTGTTATTTTAACGCCGGCTTCACCTCGTGGAGTGTTGCTGGCATCGTGCTCGTGCCGTATATCATCTGCTTGCTCGCTTTCACTTCAAGCACGAGCAGATCAGTTTCTTCTCTTGAACTTTTCTCCTTCCTAGCAATGCAATTTTAATTCTGATCGATAATAAAGGGAATGGGGGAGAGGACCTCTGATTGGTTGATTGCATGTTACGCCTAAAACACACCTCTGAATAAAGAAGAAACTAAGGGAACCCTTTTGAATCATGCGCCCGGCGCACGGACTATTGTTTTTGCCATTAAACTAGCATTAGTGGATTCGTAAACGCCCTAAAAGCTTTAGCTTTAGGTAGATTGTTAAAAAAAGGACCCTTAGTGTCTTTCAATACTATTCCCTTCCAGTGCAGCAGGTGAGTAGTTGCTCTGAGCATTGGATCTTGGCACGGAAGGCTAGGAGGTAGAGTCGGGCCCTACTGCCTCATATCTGTGGTAGAGATAACAACTGATAACACCCACTTAATCAGCTGATAACGTTCAGAGCGGGTGCCATATACTATTAAATAGATAAGTTGGAAAGTATTAAGATCTAGACTAACAACTTTTCCTTTTGGTAGCACAGATGAATACACTATATCGAACACGGGCTATGTAGTGTCTGTAGTAATGAATAATTCACTGTTGTTTTTGGTCTTTTCATGGGATCTGTTTTTAACATAAAAAACAGGAAGGCATCAGTGAAAACAATCCCCAAATGATTTATACGTTCAAAACTAGAACATCTGCTATGAGACAACAGCAAAAGGCCAAAATAAACAAACAACAAATAGCATCCTCAAATTATGAATTTGATGTTCCTATTGAACTATTTCTTTATGTATTCATAAAGGATAAGCATGGCGTTACTCTGTTTTTCTCACTGTCTACAAATGACATGAAAAGACCAAAACCCCCAATGTGTTAGTTTAGTTCCCTACCCTGTCTGTGGCACACGGCACCAAGCCCATTAGCTCCTACTTAAAATGTATAATTCCATAATTCTAATTATATAAATATATTTCACAATGGCCAAAAATCCAACTGTTTTTTCTTTGAAAAAGTAATTTTTGAGGCAAGTGGGCACTGTAGTTATAAGCACATATAACTCAAAAGGAATAAATAATGCCTTTGTTGGGGACTATTTTCATTGGTGGATTAATCCACATTTGGTTCAGTAGTAGTGAGTGCTTGCAGCAGCGGGACAGTGTATGTGGGAGTAAAATAAAAACTACAGTGTGTGCATAAAGGAAAAATTCAACAGCCTGGCTCACTGTGATTTGGATAGTTTTTAGACAATAATGGAGATATATCAGGCTTTGGATACACAGACAATAGTTGTTAGTAGGATCTATTCCCAGTTGCTTTGGGTGTTTACACACTATTGGCTGGTTGTGGATCTGGAGAAGGAATATAACCGGGTCCCCCGGGAGAAACGGTGGGAGGTGCTGCGGGAGTATGGGGTGAGGGGGTCCCTTCTCAGGGCCATCCAATATCTGTATGACCAAAGCGAAAGCTGTATCCGGGTTCTTGGCAGTAAGTCGGACTCGTTCCAGGTGAGGGTTGGCCTCCGCCAGGGCTGCGCTTTGTCACCAATCCTGTTTATAGTATTTATGGACAGGATATCGAGGCGTAGTCGGGGCGGAAAGGGGTGGCAGTTCGGTGGGCTCGGGATCTCATCGCTGCTTTTTGCAGATGATGTGGTCCTGATGGCATCATCGGTCTGTGACCTTCAGCACTCCCTGGATCGGTTCGCAGCCGAGTGTGAAGCGGCTGGGATGAGGATCAGCACCTCTAAATCTGAGGCCATGGTTCTCAGCAGGAAACCGATGTAGTTCTTTCTTCGGGTAGGTAGTGAGTCCTTACCCCAAGTGAAGGAGTTTAAGTACCTTGGGGTCTTGTTCGCGAGTGAGGGGACCATGGAGCGTGAGATTGGTCGGAGAATCGGAGCAGCCGGTGCGGTATTACATCACGTTTATCACACCGCTGTGACGAAAAGGGAGCTGAGCCAGAAGGCAAAGCTTTCGATCTACCGGGCAATTTTTGTTCCTACCCTCACCTATGGTCATGAAGGCTGGGTCATGACCGAAAGAACGAGATCCAGGGTACAAGCGGCTGAATGGGTTTCCTCAGGAGGGGGTGGGCTGGCGTCTCCCTTAAAGATAGGGTGAGAAGGTCAGTCATCCGAGAGGAGCTCGGAGTAGAGCCGCTGCTCCTTCACGTCGAAAGGAGCTAGTTGAGGTGGTTCAGGTATCTGGTAAGGATGCCTCCTGGGGGCCTCCCTAGGGAGGTGTTCCAGGCACGTCCAGCTGGGAGGAGGCCTCGGGGAAGACCCAGGACTAGGTGGAGGGATTATATCTCCAACCTGGCCTGGGAACACCTCAGGATCCCCCAGTCGGAGCTGGTTGATGTGGCTCGGGTAGGAGAGCAGATATCCAGAGCTGCTGCCCCCGCGACCCGATACCGGATAAGCGGTCGAAGATGGATGGATGGATGGCTGACAGTAGGGAAGGTATTGAATATTGCAACCTTTATCCTTTAAACTGTTCAGTCATGCCACTGGGATACTGAGTTGGACACTGAGCTACAGAAGTCAATAGTGCAGCAGTCTCTAGCCGTGTTTCCATCATCAACAACTTCAACATATTTTTATACACATGTTGAAGTATTACATTAGAAAATGTTGATGGAAATGGCAAAAATTTAAAAGAACTACGCAAAAAAGCTGAACGTTTGCTTGAGGTGGTTTTGAGTTATTGTGCAAAATAGGAGATGGAAACAGCTTTGCCGTAGCGAACCCGTAAGTCACATCAATCAATCCATCAATCAAACTTTATTTCTAAAGCACATTTAAAAACAACCAGGTTGACCAAAGTGCTGTACATTGAAATGAAACAATAAATAGACAGAATATAGGACTAAAAGCCAGGGAATAAAAATGGGTTTTTAGTCGCAATTTAAAAACCGGGAGGCTGGGGGCCAGTCTGACATGTAGAGGCAGCTCATTCCAAAGTCTCGGGGCTGCGGCTGAGAAAGCCCGATCCCCTCTGCTCTTGAGCCGTGTTTTAGGGACAACAAGAAGAGACTGATTTGCAGACCTTAATGACCTTGAAGGAGCATGTGGCTGCTAACCGAGGAAGAACAGTAAAAACAGTCTTTACCTCTCAGCTCAGAGATCTAGTTGGTGTGATGAAAAAACGGCGTTATTAAGATGGGAAGAGTAATCAATCGGATTACTTGTTACTGAAAAAAGTAAAACCCTCAGCCAGCATCATTTATAACACTGTTATTCCCATCAATGCCCTTCAACATTATTATAATGGCATTATAATTAGCAGACTTTACGCAAAATGTCAAGATGTCCCATATGTTCTGCCTAAGGCCTTACCGTTTCTGTCAGATTAAGTCCAGCAGTATGCACATAGCACATACACAAAATACCTAGCACAGTGGTTATCCTTCAGTGTTGCTGGGTGGTAGCATGTTCTATTTGGAAGTGTGGTTGTCTGTAGTCAAGCAGCAGCGGTTACTGTTTTGAAGTATTTTGTTCCCCAAGCAGAATGCGGGGCCTCTGGGCTTAGTTCTCTCATTTTCATCATATACCCTTTATCCCCCTGCCACAAACTGTCCATTTGGCTGTTTACTTCCAGAGAACTCAAAGCAAGGAAACACTAGCAGATCGAGCTGTATGGGCGTATTCAAAGTGCAGGGGATAGCTGACGTGTGCGAACACGTCCTGTAAGAGAACAGTAAGATCCCAGATGATGTCCTCATGGACAAACACATGACTCACTCCAAATCCACGTGATAGCTGTCCCTGTGACACTACAAAAATAATAATTAAAGTAAAGAGCAAATCCTTCATTGTATCCATGCAAATGTTTATGATTGGGGTTCTACGAAACCACTGTTAGTATTCCACACCATGGAGGCTCACTGCTTTATGTATCTTAGCCATGACGTTCAACGTTTAGATGGATCTGATGCAGTCTTATTCAGGACAGAGGCAGTCCAGGTGTTTTTTTATGGCTTGGAAGAGGGTAGCCTCATCCCAGGTGTTTTTTGGGACCTGAAATGACATCATGCTGTCACTCTGTTCTATGAGAACGCGCGGCCAGAGCTGAACACAGCTGCAAAGTCACTCACAAAGTCCAATTCAAGACTAGAAATCAACAATCACTCACTATAATGTATATAGTATAAAGTATAATGATTGACATTTTAGATTGTTTTTGGGGCGTTTAGGCCTTTATTTGTATAGGACAGTTTAGACTTGAATGGGGAATAACATGCAGCATAGGGCAGGTCGGAGTCAAACCCGCGGCCATTGAAGAAGAAAAAAATGTGACGCTTGAAGTTTGACGTTTTTTCGTCAGTATATTCCAATTTCACTACTATTTTAATTGATGTAACACAATAGTGGTTCAACCTGTTTACATTTCATAAAAAAGCTTTTGCAATTGCTGATCTAAATTCAAGAAAGTGGGAAAAAAAACAGGAGGTGATGCTTTTTTTGTTTTGAATGCAGTTCAAAACAGATTTCGCTGTAGATATATGACCACATTAAAACCCATAAGAACTTCATCTGTTACATTATATGATGCATGGTGACTAACGTGAAGTATCAATAGATCTTGTGATTATTAAGAGTAAAAAACATGTTGGCAGTCAATTTAGCCACGAATATAGTGTCTGTAATCTTCAGTTCAACAATGTGTCAATCATCGGTTTCTGTTGCAATGACAAGTTGTTGCTGTGTCCAGGATGTGAAACCCTTCTTGGGTTTCCTTCCAACATGCTCCTCATTAATCCCCAGGGGAAAAATCTAACCAGATTCCAGTTAGTTCACCCGCATGCCTGCAAACAATTAAACAATCAAAAAGAGACCATTCCTGGAGGAAGCTGGCCTATTATTCTGAATTACAGTTTGAGAGATTGCATTACCTTGTCTTCTTTCATTGAGAACTGCATGCCTGGTAGGACTTGTGTCCCATGTGTCCTTGATCAACACGCCCATTCTGGTTAATTTGAGCTCACATTCTGCCAAGACTGTGTTCTTCCATCTTTAATGGCTAACATTCAATCTGGTCATTCGCCAAAGATCTAAATGAACCTGCTTGGCAATACAAAATGTAGTAGACTAAAGCATATCTACAGGCTATTTCATCCTGCGTTAAGCTGCAAAGCCTTTAAAATCTAAGCTGTCAAACTGTTAACGGTTCTCAATAAACTGCTTGCTTGGAAAGGTTTCTTTCGTTCTTTTTCTTTCAGCATGGGATCAGAGATGTGTAGTTTACTGGAAAGCAGCAGGATATCCCGACAGCATCAGGAAGGATATCTGTGAAACTAATCAACCCAAAACCACAGGGCCCCTTAAGTGGCCAGATTCACATATCCTTACGCATGGGATCACCCCAGCCAGATCCTGTATCTAATAGGGGCAAAGTCCCTCCATCAGGGTTTAAGTCGTCTTTATTGACCATGAATTAAGCCACAAATAACTTGACCGAGATGGACGATTTATAGCTTAATGATGGAGCAATTAATCTGTCTAAGAGCTTTCTTTCTCCAGTGCTGAATGTAACCCACTTTGGCCATTGTTTACATTTTTGAATTTCTGTATGTTTAGCCACACTTACCAGTAAGATTCAAGGGATGGCAATGCCGATCTGTCCGTTGGTCTGTCCACCTCCACCGTTGTCCAGACTAAAATACAACTATTAAATGGACAAATGGACTAAAATACAACTATTAAATGGACTGCCATGGAATTTAGTACACCTTAGTTTCACCAGCACTCATCAGGAAACGGGAGAAAGGCTTGAAGTGGGACGTATGAAGTTAAGTCCACAACTGCGAGGGTAAGATGAGTAACATAACTTAAGCGCCTAGCATATAGCCTAGCTTGATGTCCATAAACAAATAGGTTTTCTTTATTGTTTAGCTAGATTGAACAACACATGGCGAACACTGGCTATGCGTAAATGTGCTGACCCCACTTTGTATTTTTTCTTCGTTTGGTTAACCATGTTCCCTGGATTTGAGTAATTTCATGTTAGAGCCAGTAGTAAAACCTAAACTGTAATATTACTGTTAGGACGCAAGAAACTGGATTGTTTGTGTCAATTTTTGCATCAGTGTTGTATGTTGTTCATCAGAATTTAGTCTTTGTTCCCACATACAACATTAGTCTGAAGTCTGAAGTACAATTTAACCAGTAACCACTATAATAAAAACAGATCTAGAAATGATGTGCTACTTAAATAGGGGTGGTTTTTTATTAATACAAAGCGAATGCACCCTCAACGGGGCAGGCAACGCAAACAACCCGAGAGCGCCGGAAAAGTCTGAGAGCAGAAGATGTGCAAGCGCGCAGAAGCAGCCTGAGTCCGAGGAGTGACCCTTTGAGTGTGAGAACGGTTTTGAGGGAAATTATTACACAATCCGAACGTAATATCCGTGAGAAATGTTCTCAAATTTTAAACAATGCACTATGGACGGGACTTTGATACTGCGGCTCCACCGGCCGGTCAAAATATACCAAATATAAATACATTGTTGACAATTATCTGTGCTCTATTTTATTTATGCTTTATCTCATTTTAAGCTGGATAAGATAATAATGAACAGTCTTGAATCAAGAGAAATCATCCTGTTTAGTGGTTCTGGTTTGAAGAGCTTTTCACTAAAATTAAGAAAGGACAAAACACTGAAAGAAGAATTGACAACTTAGTTTTGAGTTTATTTGACTTAATGCAGTGCTTGAAATTAGTGTTCAAGCACTTCTTTCAAGAGATTTCTCCCCTTTCTCATGCCTAGATAATTTGCCTTATTTCAAGAAATCTTATCAAGTGTAATTATCTTACTGCACTGACAGATAAATTAACTTGTTTCTAGTATTTAACTTCTCAAATTAGGTATTTTATTTCTCACATTTAGATGGTTCATTTTTGCTGCACACTACTGCACACACTCTGGCTCCGAAGTTCCAAGAGCGCCTGTATCCGGGATAGTTTGGCTTCACTTTTGTACAGTGGGAGTAAGTGGAGATGTGTCGTCCATCTGTAAATACTGTCTGTTATTAAGACACTAAAGTAGGCTGGTGAACGTAGTAAACATTATACCTGCTTAACATCAGCATGATAGCATGCAGATATTAGCATTTAACTTAAAGCACTCCTGCCTAAGTATTGCCTTTTTTGACATCTGTTCATGTCCAGATGTGAGTTAAATGTATTGTGTATTTTGCATGTCAGAATAGAAAAGGCAACCTCGTGTCACTCCCATGTAAACAGTAGCTAACGTGATAAAGTGGGTTAGCCGTCGCTGTTCCCGCTTAGTTGTCAACAACAATGCCACAATCTGTTCCTCAAAATAGACATTTCCTGGAATCAATTCACTCAGTATCTCAGATTGGGAAATGGAGTGGTGGGAGGGTTGGGGGCGGGGGGTCAGAGCCGGATTAGAGGGAAGCTGTAATTTACTGACTGGGAGCTAGGAAAGAGCTTTACATCATCACCACCTCTTTCTTGGGTCATCCCCCTGGGGCCATGGAACCTCTGTACTCTTCTTATTTTTCTTCTCATTTTGAAGTTGTAGAAAATCTGTGCTTCATGCTACAGTTACTGTACAGTACTTCAACAGCACATACCAGTCTACACAGTTGCTAAAAATCTGTCTCGGGATAATAGAGTTGGCTGGGCTTGCTATGTGCCATAGTTTTGAAGATCTTTTACTGGTTACTCTAAGCTCTCCTTACCTGACTGCATACAAAGTCCAGTGGCTTTTGTTGGCCACTTGCTGTGCACCATGTGGCCTGAAAGACTCAAAATCTGCCTCATAGGAATTGCATTATTTCTAGAGGCTTACCATTTCCCAAGTCCTGGGCCAAGCAGTTTGGGAAAATACCTTTTAATGGTGTGTTTTGGCATACATGCTGTAGGTGCTAGATTGAAGTAATGTTTAGACACAGGGAAGTCAGTTTACTCTCATCTGGCTGTTTAAGCAGATTACAATAATATTAAAAACTTGTAACAGCCATCCGTGCCTCTCACTGTTCTTGATGCAGATGTGAGCAGCTGTGCATCTTCCACCAGTAATACAGTGAAAGCACCTGGCAGCTTAAAGCTCTATTGGAAAATCCTGGTAAACAAACAAGTTAGCAAAAGGGGGCAAATCACTGTTAAGCCCAGTAAAGACGGCTGCTGCTGGAATAAACCCTGGCAACTAGAGAGCCAAAGAGCGCTATTACTTCCCGAGTCCTTATTTCTCTACCCAACACAAGGTCAGTGTCTGAGCTTACCCAAGTCCACCCTGCATGGTGTCTGAGTCCATGTGGAGAGCCACCCAGGCCCTCCACCTCTTAATATTGCTGGTCTAACTGTGCCAGGAATGTGGGAGGAAGGAAATGCCACCGCAAATATTATAATGTGGATATTTTCAGTGACAAATTCTTTTCTGTTCCGTCCCCATGTTGAGCCCTCACACCTGACTCTGCTGAGTTACCAATGAGTTGGTGGAGAATAGGGGAAAGTTCAACAATGCAGCATCTTTGTTCCGTCTATTCTGCCCTCTGTCCCTCTTTAGAAATCTTTTTTTTTTTTCTATTTCTATAAGGCTCGCCCCCTCCTTGCATAGAAATCCACAGGGGTTTTGACCATCCCACCTGCAGAGAGAATAATATCCTAAATCCATATTAGTGCTCTTTCCCAAAAGCTTTGGTCAACAGATGGTTTACCCAAATCCCCCAGGCCTCCCGTCCAAACCCCCCCCCCCTTGATTCTGAGCTTGGACATGCGTTGACAGGGTCCTGTTATGATCAAGGGAGATTCCCTCTCATTTTTTGTATCTATTTATTTATTTCCAAAGCCTCATTCAGGACAGAACCATAGTACTAAAACAAAGGATTTGAAAGTATCTTAATATCATTTTACATTGCACAAATATAATCACAATCAAGCCCAAGACAATACAACGTCAGGGAACAGTGACTGAGCATGATTGCACAAAAACAAGCCTTTTCATCAGGTAGACTATGTTGCTCAATCTGAAATTCTTGCAATCAACATGTTTTGATTCACACATCACCGGTGATTTTTCTCAGCTGGCTATGAGATAAGCAGTAAGGATTGCTGTGCCAGAACCAATTAGGGCTAACCCAGCGCTGTTCAGGAAGTGTCCCTGCTGCTGGCTTTTGCAGTGTTCGGTCATTAAGCCCCAACAGGAGTGGCTGGTTAATTGTAATCCTCGGGCGCTGGAACAACAGCCGCACTGTGGTAAAACCCAGTCAACTCCCCCCCCCCCCAGAAAACAAGTTAGTCGAAGCTGCTAGTCATGCGTCGAGTGGCTTTGCCGCTCACTTGATGTCATGGGGAAACAGCAGAGTGACCAGAGGGAATCAGTCAAGAGTCATTCTAACATGTTGACGGACACATAACAGTCATCTAATCTGGGCAACTGATATTTGAATATTTGAATATGTCAATTGAAATATTTGTTCTGTCCCACCAGCGTTGGGCAAGGTGTCACCTTCTATTCTCTCTATGACAGCCTTGCGTGAGATGGATGGTCCTTGTGAAGAAGTTTAGAAAAAAAAAAAAGACAACAAATGCAGCTTTATTTCTGCAATAAGAATCTAAATGCATCTGGAACAGGAGGAATCCCTTAAGGACATTTAAGAACACCATTGACTTCTACCGTTCAAGGCATAGAAACCTCACACACTACAAACATGTAATACTTGAACTCTGTTTCCTTCGCCCATACATTAGATTGCACGTCTCCCGTCCACGTGCCACTTACAGTACATAAAGCAGCACAGTATATTTTGTTAAAACTTGCCTTAGGAATGTTGTCTTGTTTTGCAGTCTTGATCCCATTCTGTGAGCTCCTATTTGTGCATTCCAGGGAGGAATGCCAGGAATGGCAGCGTTGCAACACAGACCCATCGCATGGGACATGCCAGGCAATAAATGAGAGACTGATTGATGCACCAAACTCAATATTAAATAGCGTTGATGGCTTTTTATTCAGTTGCTAGTTTACACGTTGACAAAATTACTATTTTTTACGTTATTAACCAATATTTGTCAAATGGAGGATAACATATGCTGAAACTTGCTTTTTTGTACGTCTTTTTACAGTCTTAATGTAGTTAATATTGTTCCCAGGAGCTTTTGGAACAGGTTTCAGGTTATCTGATATGTGTGTTAGTTTTCCAAAGCATTAGGCTCGTTGCATTATGTGCTGTAATTTGTTTTATAACATGTTTTCATGTGCACTGATATGATTGTGTGAAGTGCATGTGTGGAGATTGTATACTTATTGTACCGTAGAAAAGTATCGTCTTGCAGCCAGTGTGCATGTCTGTGTGCACACAGCGCAAGCACAAAGCGGCATGTACTGTACATTACGGTGCATGCAAACTCGATCCGTTTGATCTTTGACAGGAGATGTTAACACAGCATGGGAGTGTGACACTCCTACTATACCCGTCAGCGCAGAGTGTCACCTCCCGGTGCCCCGCGCATCCAAAGCTAGCACGCAATCCTGTGTCCGCCGCTGTCAAGATGCTGCAGGTGCTTTCTGCACCAGCTTTCCCACACTGAAGGGCACTGGGGGGCATGGACACCTTAGCTGCCTATTCAGCCAACACAGTGCACAGGGCGGGTGAGCAGGGCCGGGCCCCTCCCCTCTCAATAGCACAGGGCCGCTCCTCTCCCAGTAGCCTAACAATGGGCACTGCTATCGCTGCCTGACTACACAAAACCAGGGCGGGGACCGGCCAAGTGCTCATAAAAGACCCTGTCACTTTGACACTGGCAATCAGAGAGCTCGCCTTTATGAAAAGCATACAGAGGAAAAAAATAGGGCTTTTCTCTCAATCTCTCCTGCTCACTTTCCAATTCTGAATTCCTCCCTGGCCTTTTGTCTCGGGCCTTACCTGTGCCTGATGTGACATGTTGAAGACTGTGTTGGATGTGTTGGGTGTCCGTGGCCTGAGTGCTCTCTTGGGGGGGTTGTCAGCTGGAATCAGCAGAACGGTGCAGTGTTTGTCCAAAGTACACACTAATACTAGAGCTGTACAAGACTGAAAACATTCTTTGTCAACTAACACACATGATTTTGACGATTACACGATTAGTTGATTTATCACCAACAGATCTATAAAACTCAGTTTTCTCCACAAAACAATCAGGCTTGAGCACCCCTTTAAATCTTGTGTTTACCAGAGATGTGCGCATATGTTTATTTAAAACAAGTCATTCAGCGTGCAAAACTATTTAGCAAAAAACTAGTAATTGACTAAAGTAATTGTATTTGCCGAACACCAAAAGACTGAATAGCTGCTTAACTGACTAAGATGGGGGCAACTCCAAGTCTTTCTAAAAAGATCACAGGTCATATGTGTGGCATGACAATTGATATTGCTATCCTTGTTGGCCAGGTTCAACTTGTGTGATGCAAACAGACCAGTACCAGTATGTGAAAAACCACAGCCCCCCCTCACTCATTGCGTTTAACAGTTTTCATTTCAGAGAGCCCCTGAAAAAAGTTCAGTAAAATATTTGAACCTGGCTCAAAAAAGGTTGCTAACCCTATGCATCAAAGTTGACTGCCTGGGTCGTATTACATGTCTCCCAACCAGAGACGGGAAATAACAAAGTACAAATACTTTGTTACTGTACTCAAGTGGATTTTTCAGATATCTTTTACTTTATTTTTGTGCCGACTTTTCACTTTTAGTTCTAACATTTTAACGCCAATATCTGCCACAGCCTGGTCTGTGACCTCTGATTCCCTGTCAGTCTTCCGCTGTGTGTGTGTGTGTGTGTGTGTGTGTGTGTGTGTGTGTGTGTGTGTGTGTGTGACTTCATCTACAGGGGCGTGGCTCCACAGGCAGTACCAGGCACACCTGGCTGCCACTCACCATGTGGTACTTCCTCAGGCCTTATTCTCCAGTATCTCATTCTCCAGTGAGAAACATAACTTTGGATTTAGTTGTACTACTGAATCTAACGTCACCTGTGTCTCTCTCCTCTGCAGCAGCTGTAAAAGCTGATATTTTTTACATCATCAATGCCAAATTCAATCTTGTTCAAGGTGTTTATTTGTCATTACGATAACAAGTTAGGCAATGAAATGCTTGTATCCCGTATGTAATTTCATAATTAATAAATAAATAAATTAAATAATTGGATGGGACTCTACAGTACTGTACGTTGCACTTGATGCACCACTACAAGACGACTTGACAGATTCAGAGTCTTTTTTCATGAATACTGAAGTTCCTCAGCGAGTTATCTAGTAACATCTGTCTGGTCCTGGTAGCTTTGCATAAGTAATGGTGATCATTCACAAGGCAACTTTTACCTTATACTTTAGGTAAATTTCCAAGCCTGTGCTTTGTTACTTTTAGTTGCGCAAAGAAGTGAAATCAGTGCTTCTACTTTTACCAGAGTATTTCTGACACAACTATCTGTACTTGTACTGGAGTATGAGAAGTGAGTACTTTTACCATCTCTGCTCACAACATCAAAAACAACCTGGTCTCACAGAATTCTGTGAAATGAACATGGCTCCTCAACTCAAAATGTGTGGCAGTTTCATGGAATCTGAAAATTCCGTGATGGGTGATCGGCCCCTTAAGTTAAAGAAAAGGTCACAGGTGGGCGGGACAACAACGGGTTGGGTTTAGGAAAAGAAGAACGAGATGGTTGGGTTTAGGAATCGTGACATGCGGTACACTATGTCCGGTCTCCTGGGAGATCCCAGTCCTGTGTTGTCTGACCCATCAACCCCCCCAACCAACCTTCCAACGCGGATTTTCAGGCTTTTATACTACTCGCTACCGTTGTCGCTTTTAATGCTACGTCATCTTCTCAAGGACTTCTCATTCACAAATTCCGTGCCACCAGCAGGTGCTGGTAACAGTTTGGGATAATTTCACGAAATTCTGTGAGACCAGGCTGCACAAAAACCTTAGTGAGAAACATTCCATAAATATACATATATACACTATAAAGTAACACTTTGCTTCATCCCTTCCTGCTTGTGTGCTCATCACTATAACATGATACATCTGTATCTACAGGCCGAAGGTTTGGAACCACCTTCTCATTCAATGTGTTTCCTTACATTTGTATTTTGACTGACCCAAAACCCATGGCAAAAAAAAGAAGTTTGAAGTTCACTAACAGTACAGACCAAAGTGCGTTTTCTTCATTTTCATGACTATTTACATTGTAGATTATCACTGAAGACATCAAAACTACGAATGAACACATATGGAATTATGTACTTAACAAAAAAGTGTGAAATAACTGAAAACATGTCTTATATTTTCTTCAAAGTAGCCCCCCTTTGCTTTTTTGATAGTGCTGCAAACCCTTGGTGTTCTCTCAATGAGCTTCATGAGGTGGTCCCTGAAATGGTTTTCACTTCACAGGTGGGCCTTGTCAGGGTTAATTAGTGGAATTCCTTGCCTTATTAATGGGGTTGGGACCATCAGTTGTGTTGGGCAGAAGTCAGGTTGATACACAGCCGACAGCCCAATTGGACAACTGGTAGAATTCATATTATGGCAAGAACCAATCAGCTCAGGGAAGAGAAACGAGTGGCCATCATTAATTTAAGAAATGAAGGTCAGTCGGTCTGGAAAATTGCCAAAACTTTTAACGTGTCCCCAAGCGCAGTCACAAAAACCATCAAGCACTAAAAACAAAACTGGCTCACATGAGGACCGCCCCAGGAAAGGAAGACCAAGAGTCCCCTCTGCTGCTGCGGATAAGTTCATCTGAGTCACCAGCCTCAGAAACCACAAGTTAAGAGCAGCTCAGATTAGAGAGCAGATGAATACCACACAGAGTTTTAGCAGAAGACACATCTCTAGAACAACTGTTAAGAGGAGACTGAATCAGGCCTTCATGGTCCAATAGCAACTAGGAAACCACTGCTAAGGAGAGGCAACCAGCAGAAGAGATCTGTTTGGGCCAAGAAACACAAGGAATGGACATCAGACCAGTGGAAATCTGGGCTCTGGTCAGATGAGTCCAAGTTTGAGATCTTTGGCTCCAAACGCCATGCGATGGAGAAAAGGTGACGGATGGATTCTACATGCCTGGTTCCCACCGTGGAGCATGGAGGAGAAGGTGTAATGGTGTGGGGGTGCTTTGCTGGTGACAATGTTGGCGATTCATTCAAAATTGAAGGCATACTGAACCAACATGGCTACCAAAGCATCCTGCAGCGGCATGCCATCCCATCCGGTTTGAGTTTAGTTCGACCATCATTTATTTTTCAACAGGACAATGACCCCAAACACACCTCCAGGCTGTGTAACGGCTATTTGACCAAGAAGGAGAGTGATGGAGTGCTGCGCCTCCACAGTCACCAGACCTGAACCCAATCCAGATGGTTTTGGGGGAGCTGGACCGCAGAGTGAAGGCGAAAGGGCCAACAGGTGCTGAGCATTCTTGGAACTCCTTCAAGACTGTTGGGAAACCATTTCAGGTGACGACCTCTTGAAGCTCATCAAGAGAATGCCAAGAGTGTGCAAAGCAGTAATCAGAGCAAAGGGGGGCTACTTTGAAGAAACTAGAATATAAGACATGTTTTCTGAAAATAAAGAAAATGAGTTGAATGAGAAGGTGGGTCCAAACGTTTGGCCTGTATTGTCAGTCAACTTCAAACTTCTTTTTTTGCCATGGGTTTTGGTTGTAAATACAAATAGAATATACAAAAACAGATCAACATCATGCAAGCAACCATCTCATCACTTGCATGCATGCGTATATTGTTTTTTTAATTCATTATTTAAGCAGGCAAGATAATCTAGAGAGAATTTGGAAAAATGTAAATGTCTAAGCGTGAGTGAGACTAAATATATTCATTTTATGAGTTTTTGATGTTTTATTAGATCCCTGGAAAAGCTGCCAGTGAATAACAGGAGAGAGTTTACTGGGCTTGCGGGCAGGAAAAGGAGAACGTGCACATCCGAGTTTGTGCCAACAGGTTCTCTGCCGCATCCCAACATACATGGAGAGCCCAAACAGAGGCTGCACACTGCATTCAAGACGGAATGTGGACAAAGTTTTGAAAACTCAAACAGCGACTTTTTTGTCTGCATGAGGAACAACGTTTGGAACATTGCTGCCTGGGTTTTTTTTCATTGTGAGAGCAATACAAAGTCTGTGTGGATTTATTGCTGGAAATATATTTATGATTTAAGGAATTTGTTAAATTCACGGAAAAAGTCTATTAATAAGTATAATAATACTGCAACAGTGTTCAGATCCATATATAAAAGGGCACAGTTGAATAATCAGCATGTATTGGAACATAGCTAAACATGGTATTACGTGTGATGCTGGGATGATGTAGTGCAAGCCGAGGACTATTCTGAACAGAACAGGCTGATTCAAGACCCCTCCGCTGTCAGGGTGCTATGCAATAATGGCCGGATAGCTCTACACTATCCCTTTTTGTTTTTTGTAAGAGGTTTGGACATGGGTACGCTTGCTTGTGTGCACGCATTAAAGAGCCAATATGGTTCTTTTAACGCTGACATGCGCATAATAAAGACGGGATGAAAGACTGGATTGTACATTAGTTCTGTACAGCACAATAGCAGGATAATGTGATGTGATCTCGCAGAGTGGCATTATGCTCAGCCCTTTGTCAACCTTCAAAGTAGTGCCTGTGTAGTATCCAGTGCATCTACCTTGGATTCACAAGTGTTGAATTTTACCGTTGGGGGGATTTTTCCCCAAAAATATTTGGATGCTGCCGGGGCCAAGCAGGCAGACAATATGTTCCATTCTGGCCTGCACAACTTTCTTGGCATGTGAACTTACAAGGAAAACCTAATGAAAAAAAAGTGTCCTTTCCACTCAGGCTCTACCAAAACCCATTAGGAATTCAATAATACACAGATTAATATTTCTAATGTGGTTTGCTCCATTGTGAACCTGTGAGGAATGTGGCACTGGAAACATTAGCATGCTTATTTCCACTGTTGCAATAAAATCATGCAGACTTGAGTCCATAAAATCCTTCATATATACCCTACTCTAAGATTACCTCTCGCTAGCATCACCAACTAAACTACTGTAAATTACACCAGGAACCCCCCCCCCCTTGCCTGTTTTAGGATCAACTAACAGATCCAGTGATAGATTTATGGGGACAAGAGTCAAAGCTCCACTCTTCTTTTCTTGGCGTGTGTGGGTGAAAAAAAGCCTTCAGTTTAAATTTAGCTCCATTATTTGATTGTGCGCCGTAACCACCACGTCTCATGTAAAACTCAAGAGAGGCCATAAAGCAGCTTCTAAAACAGCACCTCACTGTACAGATTTAGCACTTTTTGTCATTTTCACTAGGGGAAAATGTTTAGGGGAAAGTGCTCCTGAGACCGCGTTGAATGCCTTGAATGTTGTCCGTGTCCCCCGTGGCACCATCATAAAAAGTTACATGCGTTTTCACCGTCTCTGATTGCTGGGTTAATACAAATGTTTATTCATTTTGATTTCCCAGACAAATGTCTGAAAGCCTTTCGGGGCTTTCCAACTTCATGCCCCTGCTAGCTTCTTAAAACTACTGTAAGCTATCTGTCATACTGCGCTGTTCGCAGTATGTTTCTCATATAAACACTTTAATCTGAGATGCAGACTGACTCATACTCAGGAATGGGCCAGACTGGACGTACATTGTGTCACAATGAATTAGCTTGTTGTGATTACAGTGTAGGGTTACAAACATGTGCTGCTACTGCGCCACAAGAACCAATTTTCATAAATGAGGTCATGATGATCATTTGAAAACCTCCCTCCGTAGGAAAAGCGACAGCCTTTATAAAGGTAGGATTAGGTGCAGCTCGTTGCTGTATGGACTGAGAGGCCACACTGAGGCCCATACTTTCTGGTGAGAACACGGAGCCTGATCCCAAGAAAAACGACAGCATCAATCATGTGTCAAATGCTGAGCTATGTTTGTGTTTAACTGACAAGACCCCCTTGCAGTCCTGTGAATTATGGCTACTGTCTGTGTGGAGCAAAGGTGAAAATAACATGACGTTTCTATGAAGCCACAAATCTTTGTAGGGAGGAGGTCTGGTGGATAAGCCCAGGAGGAAATCTGGCATGGGCATTTTTACGCTTCAAGTCTATTTTATTCTGTTATACTACAATGTTTGTGTGTTGGGCTCATAGACTGCATATGAAGAAGGACAACATGCCACTTCCTCCCACTGCACAGACAGAATATCCCCATGGGGGTGCTGCCTTGTTGTAATTTTAGATTCAGTCTTTGCAGTCTATTTCCTTGACGTTCCACTTCTAGGATTCCTCGGATATCCGTCCCCTTCCTCTGTCTCTGTGTTGGCATTCTAACCTGCGTCTCATTTCTATGGACTATGGTTACCTGGTCCTCAGATCTCTGCAAGGTAAATCCAGACAGCTAGCTAGACTATCTGTCCAATCTGAGGACTATGGTTACCTGGTCCTCAGATCTCTGCAGGGTAAATCCGGACAGCTAGCTAGACTATCTGTCCAATCTGAGGACTATGGTTACCTGGTCCTCAGATCTCTGCAGGGTAAATCCGGACTACTAGCTAGACTTTCTGTCCAATCTGAGGACCATGGTTACCTGGTCCGCAGATCTCTGCAGGGTAAATCCAGACAGCTAGCTAGACTATCTGTCCAATCTAAGTTTTCTATTGACGACTAAAACTACTTCTGAACGTATACACGTTTCACCAAAACAAAATCCTTCCTGAGGCTATTTTGCAGAGGCACTGCGACTTTTCCCGGTGCTTAGCACTGCACAAGGCATTTATGATTGGTTTAAAGAAATGCCAATAAACCAGAATGCTGTGTGGACTGGCCAGACCCTCCTCCGCAGCGCTTTGGAGGAAGGTCTAGAAAAGCAAGAGTAGTGCAGCACTGATGGGGCGGTAAAAATTAACATGGAGGGATGCAGATGACCAAAATTCAAAACTGCCTGGACGCAACAATGTGTAGACACAAGCAAAGTACTGAAGCTGCAACTCTGCTAACGTGCTGCTCTCTCTCTACATGATATACAACCATAACGTAAAGTTGTGTTGTCTTCAGGTGCCTGAATTTGGATAATGTAGAAAGTAAACATTTGAAATACCTCAGCATCAGATGGCACGTAATCAGGATTCTGCAGTGATGGTTGGTGTTATGGTAAGGTGAACAGTTGGGTCAACAGGGCCTGTGACTTTGACACCAAGGGTTTTTCTTCCATTTCCTGCCAACAGTCTACATTGGTTTATCCCAAATTGATAGTTAACTAAACTTAAATTACAATTCTCTTCCCTGCTTTTCTTCATAATCGTCAGACTCGTCTACCATCCCTTATGGAACTAGCTCCGGTCTGCCATGCACCAGCTCTTAGTTACGCTGTGATAGTGTTAGACTGCCGGGGGATGTCCTTCCTTTGACACACTGAGCTCCTCTCTCCTCTCTCTTTCCATCCATGTCCCAGAAATGCTTGATGTTAGTTTAGCTCTGGGGAGCTTATTCCCCAGAGTCCTTATGTTTTCTCACCGCGCAGTTTTCCTCTGATTAGGGTGGCACCTAAATCATGGTTGCAGCTGTCGCCGTGGTCCTGCCCCGCGCCATGCTACGCCCTGCTACACGCCGCTACTACAACTACTACTTCTAGTCATAGTTCCATTATCTTTACTGTGACTGTTCCCATTATTCATCACACAAGAGGTTTCTCCCTAAAATGAGTTTTTCCTCTCCACTGTCACACTCAATGATTTCTCTTGGGGGGAATTACTAGAATTGTTGGGTCTTTGTAACTTATAGAGTGTGATCTAGACCTCTTGTTCTGATTCAATACTATATATAAAATTGAATTGAATTATTCAAAACCAACAAAATAATAGTGTTTAGTAATCATTAGTAATGCTATAATTGTTTGTTTTTATTCATACAAAAATAATTGTTGCACACGTAACATTTTAAATAAAATATCAAGTATTTTTTAATGATTACCAAATATTTGTAAAGCTTTAGAAACAAATTTAAACTGTCAAACGTTATTTAGATGGCTATTATAAAGTTGCAACTGATAATTTTAATACCTTGTTTGTGACATTGAGAACATTTGAGTGTTTGAAATTAGAATAAACAGAAAAAAGAAGCCAACAATAGAGGGATGTTAATAATTGTAGAGCAGCTGTAAAACGATGACTCCATGTGTCTTAAACCTGGTGTTTTCCATGTTTATGTGAAAACCAAGTTGCTTCATGTTCTGTGTCAGTCATGGATCACAGGGTCATCGCATAATGGCAATTTAAACAATTTAAGACGCAATTACAAGCTGTTTACAGATTACCCTCACCTCCCCCCTGTCTTCTCCTCCTCCTCCCAACCCTCCCTGCCTTTCCGTATTCCTTTCTCAATCCTCCCCTACATCTACAGTAACTCTCCCAATGACGTGCTCCCACTCATGTCAACTAAGGTACGGGGGTGGGTGGGGTGTTGTGTTCAGAGATACACGTTGCCACACAGTTGGACGTGTGTGACATTGACTGGCGGACAACATTTTGTGGTGCTGGGGGTTTTGTGTTGTGTGCGTGTGTTTATGGCGATATTGTGCTCGTTTGGTCGAGCATGACGCTGAACAAAAGACTGTTGACTATGGGTAAATTATTGAGCATGTGCAAATGCTATTTGGCCCAATAAGATCATTGAAGACACTTGGGAAGCAAACAGCGGGGCATCTTAAGAGCATAGTTGTATATCCACTATTCATGTAAGGTTAAGTTATGACTTTAGGGTGCAGCCTGCAGGGCTTATTGTGCATGGGTTTTGATAAGGAATAAGGCTGTACTGATTATTCAATCACATTATAAGCGTGTTTTGAGCCATTGGAGTGCTGGAGCGTAGCAGGAAAGTAGCTCCTCCAAAGTCAAACACTTTTTCTTCATTTCAGAGGACCCCGGGCATTTTGTTCTCTCCAAAAAAATGCAAGAACAGCTAAGAAAAGCAATGTGTGTTTACATGAGAATAATCTCTGATCTGGAGAGGACCTTGACAGAATGTATACAGTGTGTAGCCAGCAAGGGATTTGATGTTTTGATTGCAAAACATGTATCCTCTTGTTGTATATCATCTGTGTCACATTTAGGCTGCATGTAAACTCACACCTTGAGAGATACAAGATTGCATTTGTATTAGCTACATTTTTTTTTTGGGTGTTATCTGTTTACGTCATTGGGGATAAGACAGAGAGTAGTATTTTACAGACTTCTGAGGGTTTGCTCGATATAAGAACGTCAGAACAGTGGCTCTTTAAGATATTTGCCAAAATGAAGGTGTCTGAGAAGGAACAGTGATCAGGCCTACAGAGGAAACATGTTTTCTGCGTGTGGAGGGGGCTAATGCTTTCCACCGGCCGACTTCATTCCCATCTGTTGATTGCATCCCACTTTGTGCACCTCTCACTCCTTGTCCTGAGCACAAAAGCTGAGCTCTGAACACATTATAAAAATCTCTTATTAATTGCTGATGGAAATGGTCTCATTGTTTGACTTCCTCCACAGGGAAGAGCCAATTAGCCAGCCACTGGCTGAAAAAAATAAGCATAAATAGACGCGTATCACACATTAGCAGTTGGCACGCTGGTTGGTGCGTGGAGTGCGTACAGTCCCTCAGTCATTTTGGCCAGTCACGAAGCACAAAGCACGAGCAGTGGACATAAATTACATCCTGCATATCCTCTGCCATGCGGACACAAAGTATGAATTGGCCCCAAGTGAGTTTTAGGGTTAGTGCCATTATTTTGGTGTTCCTCAGTTATCAACCGTTCTTACTTTTTTTAAAAAGTTTTATACATCTAATCTCCAAATGTGGATGTAAGATGTTAACAGTAAAGTTCTTAGAACATTTCTAAGGACACTTTTAACAATGACCTAAGTAAGTCATGTTTGCACTTTTTTTTAACATAAATGGAAGGTGCCTTGTCACGTTTTTATACTGGACTAATTTCAAAGATTGTTGTTCCCATCAGTCACTTAGATCCAAAAACATGGGAAAATACGGCCCAGGTTGAAAAAAAATCAAAGTAACCCTTTAACACTATCAGCACATTAAGTCTGCTTTGTTTGTAAAAAGTGATGCAAATGTGTGACTTGATGAGGTGATTCTATGATCATAAAGAAAAAGAAACACATTGTTATCTACATAATGAAGGGACATTAAAGCTTGGGTCCTTGGGTTTCAGCAAATGAAAGCAATATGCATTGCTCTTAAGTGCAAATGTATCCTGCTATTCTGAGGATTAAAACCAGTAACCTTTAACCCTTTGGCTGCAGTTGTCCTCAAATCATGTGTTTGCAGGTCATGGCTCAGCCCTTCTGTCCAAAGCATGTCCCAGCTGATGGTCTTCAATGTGATGACATCAACCAACATCCCCTCCTAAATCCTTCAGCTCCTAAACTGACAGGATTCCTTCTCTGGAGTCATGGCGCATAGTTGTTGTGGCTCAGAGATCCGTAGCTGGACTATGACTAAATGTGGAAAAGGTTGGCTGGGGGGTTGGGTTGGGCTGTGCTTGCAATGTTGACCTGGGTAACCCTGGTGACCCCTAGGCCCATGTCCCCTTAATAAGTGTTGCCCTCCCCGGTGGTAACAGAATGGTCAAACATTATGTCAAGGGTAATTAAGGTCCAAATGCTCCTGACCCTGATATAATCCCCTTTGAAAGGATCTCCAACTGTTTGCTGTGATTAACAAGGACTGCTGCACTGGGAGGATCTGCTGCTGTTGAGCAGGCTTTATTGGGCCCTTTTTTATCACCACATAAAGTGGCCTCCAAGAGCTTCAGAAGATGTCCACAGGTCCCAGAGACAACAAGTCGGTGCTTTGAGCTGTCATTGAACATTACCGACCAAATGGCCAGCTGGTGACAGACTTCCGGAGCTGTAAAGGATTCCCTCGGGTCTGAGCACTTTAAAAAAACAACAACAAAAAATGCCTGTAAGCAACCCACTAAGAATGTATGCTTCTCCAGATACTGAGGGCTTTTTACATGGCCTAAGTAAGTAGAATTTTTCCTGTTTTGTCACATGCTGAGCAAAATAGTAACATGGTGGAATAATTCTTTCCCTAATGCTTTCCAAGTACCTCAGCAGAGAACAAAACAGACACATTTAACATGTACATAACCTTCCACTTCCCCAATGACATAAGGTTTTACCCCACTTGCATGACAAACACACCCCGCACCCCACCTTGCCCTCGCTGACATCCAAACATTGACCACACACACACACACACACAAACATCCTTCCACTGGGAGTCCAAAATGACAGACTGTCCTTGCCATGTCCACTAACGGTCACTTTAATGCGCTGGAGGTCACATGATTAGTCTCGGCGGGTCATCTTCACCGGGCCAGAGTTTTTAATATGAATCCTACAAAGAGGTCAGTGTCCGAGGGCGGGAGAGGTGCTCGATGATGAGACTCCCCCACACATGCACACAGAGGCCTTAGTATGTCCCCTCTCCGCCCCTTTCCCCACAACCATACCCCAAGTGTCCACCCGTTCCCTCCCACCTCTTTATGACACCCCCTTACCCCTCCACACCCACGCCAGCCGCCTCTCCATGAGGACAGCAGCGCCCTTTCCGTCCTTTATCTCTGGGGGCAGCGCAAGTCATGCAGAACTCACGAGAGGAACATGCTGAGTGTGACCTCATCGGATTAGGCTTCAATATAGGGGCAGGGTGCCTCAGAGAGAGCTGCGGTGGCTTCCTCTACCTCATGTGCCTTTCCTTCACAGCCAACATTTGCACAAAAGTCATGCAGAACAGAAAGATAAATAAGCTCAAATCCATCCAGCTGCACAGTCACTTGAAAGAAACCCTCAAGGAAAGGCCACACTGCATCATGGTAATTCCACAAACAGAGTCATCTGAAGGTTGGGGTCATGTCTTTAAAGTTTAAGACGCCCAGCTGTTGTTTTGTATAACCAACAATCTTCCCAGCCCTGAGCGCTTCTGGATACTTTCCATTCTTTGTCCTTTCTGTGATACTTTGAGGAGCAAACACGGTAAACAAATATGTGTCCAAATCAAGGTCGCTCATCTGACAAAACGAACATCAAAGGCATTATCGAGGGATATTCCACATCCCAATGCTAATTTGCGTCTATATGTTCAAATAGGCTGGATGAGATGAAATATCAAAAGCGTAACAAAGCGTGATTTGACGAGCCAGGGCTGAGTGTGGGTGCAGATATGGTACAGATCACAGATCAAAGACGGCTTGGAGAGTGTTGAATTATCCCTCCTTGAATTACATCAGATTCGGAGATGCTCACCGTGCTTTGTTGCCCAAATGCCTGAACAATTTGACTCTGTTGCAGCTTTGACGGGAGCAGTGTTCTGTGATGAATGGGGTGAGGCTCAACCTTTTGAAGTAATAAAACAAAGAAAAGTAGGCCGATGAATGGCTGTGTGCCAAAATTTTAGCAGGGGGCAGAGGGGGAGAGGATAAGCACATGATCACTAACGGGTGATGGCTTTGATCAAGCTCCCAAACAAACGGCCAGATAAAAAGGGTAATCAACACCTCTGCCCACAAGTCCAAATTTGCTCCTGCCTGTGTCTATAAATTACCACCATTAAGGAGGAGCATTTGGCATACATTTGGCATTGTTGCACCACTCAGGGACCAGGCAGCGACATGTGAAGGGTGAGGCCTACGTTTGGAGTTTTCCGTAGTGCAGGAAGGCAGGAACAGCACAACGAGATCGAGTGCAGAGTCCCGCTTGTCGACCTTGTAGCTGGGAGCTTGTTGGGATCAGTGGGCACCAAAGAGTGAGCAAGACGATGACCATGGCTGAATAGTGTGGGGGGTTTAGGGCTTGGTCTCTGAGTCGTGACCTTTGTTCTCCTCAGTGTGGTTTATGTGTCCCTGTGGACAATCTCCCAGGCAGCGCTGCTCCTGCCAAATGAGGGAATCCCCCAGGCTGAATGTCCGCTCTGAGCCCCTCACCCCTCACCCCTGCTTTTCTTTTTGCTCAGTGTTTACAGCAGAAAAACATACCCCACAGAGCTTAAAGCAATACTGAAAGATTAGCATTATTTGCACTTAGGGAGTGCTGAGTTCTTAGAATTTCGTACTTTTTGCTAAACAGCAATGCAATTTAAACGGGTTCTGACTAGCCGTCCCGCTGTAGCACAAGCTAGCTGTTGCCTGAAGGTATTTACTGACACTATGACATTATATATGTGACATGTGTTAAGAAGATAGTATCACAAAACACTAACAATTGCCAAAAGACATGTCCGGAAGGTAATCAAAGCTGAGGTTGCTGACAGAAAGATCTTGTATATAATAACGTGATAGGACTTTAAATACTGAACAATGTTCATTGAAATCTGATCTCTAACAATAGATATCAGCTGGTAGCAGCTCTAACAACTATTACCAACACCTGCTACTCATTAGAGAAAGTTTTACACAGCAAAAAGCAAAGTGGAACACTACATATTCTCTGAAGCAGCTGCAGCAACTTCACCCAACTCTGTAGTCAAGTAAGAACATTGCGAGAGAGACCGAGAAATTGTATCCTCATGCTCATGGGAGAAAGAGAGGGAAAATAAGGTTATGAAAGTTCACTAAAATACAATGGGATTAGAAAACAGACTGACAACTTTAAACTTTAGAGAAACCCTTATGAAAGTGTTACACCTGGGTCTTTGTTGTAGGCAGCTTTATGTGCATAGCACATGTCAGCAACAAGGCAATTCATTGTGCTTTATGCAAAACATTAAAGAGCAGTTAAAAAGAAAACCTTTGTTAAAGAGAGGGTTAGAGTCTTCAGCCTTGATTTAAAAGAACAGTTGCGGCAGTTTTCGGGAAATTTGTTCCAGATACGTGGTGCATAAAAACTGAACACTGCTTCTCCATGTTTAGGTCGGATGGTACGTGTCCATTGTCAGCATCATTTCCACGCTTCGCATTCATTTCTATGGGAGCAGCCGTGCAATGCATTGTGGTAGCGTCACAGGGACTCATTTGCATAATGTCAAATCCAGGCAACTTCACGCAAATGAGAAGCGGCCAGCTAAATCTTTTAAACTGACCAGATTAAGCTGATTCAGCAACTCTATGGCCTATTTATATATGTATCTATATATTTATATAGACTGTTTTCTTTGCTTGTCAGTGGTCAGTGAAGAGAAGCCACCGGTGAGCAATGCTGGGGAATGAGGCAATCTCTGGTGTGAAAACAATGCGTATGTGGACATGTACCATGACTCTGGGTCCCAGACCGCCAGAGAGGTCTGGATGGTTCATATTTTGAAATCATTTCTTTGAGAGACAGGAAGACAGTGTAAAGAGCTCAGAACTGGAGTGATGATGATGATGGATGTAACGACACCGTTCCAGTAGACAAGAACTTAAACCACTTTACCACACCAAACACTAAGGGCAATGAGGGCCTCACGGTGGGGTTCCACACAGCGATCCACCTCGTGAAATACTGAGTGTTTACCCTAACATCTGCAGTGGTGTATTTTCCCTGTTTAATATCAATCCATGTTGTTACAAGCGTCAATGTTCCCCAACAAAACACGTAGTCAAACAAATGCACAAGTAGCCTAGCTAGCTGTCTGGCTAGGCAACAATGACATCCAATATCCAAACATGCTAGTGATTAGCCTTGTCGGCTAGCTGTAAAGTTGGAGTCTTTAAGCTAACATACACAGTGGTCTATTCAGTGGTGTATGTGCCTGACTAAGTTGTTCATCATACAAATCTCAATGTGTTGATAAAAGTACCAATGTTGGTGTAGAAACGTTTCAATCACATACACATTTTCATGATACAGCTCTGATGACTTCCGCCATCTTGATCAGACTTTTTTTGTAACTCCCGCGTCCAAACACAAACATTGGGACCTGATTGGTTCTCCAGCTGTCCTCATTTGTGAACTTGTGTTTCGCTCCCAATCAGGGTGAATTGCGTCTCCATTCAATCTCAATGAGAGCAAACCAAATTTGGTGTGGAAACTTAATTTCCGCGTGATTATTGCACAGCACAGGATTAATCACAGTGAACCTTATGACTGTAGCCCTCTGCTTTGCTAATTAGCTACAGTCTGTGTGTGGCTGGACTGCACATGTGTGTGTCTCTCGCCCATCAGAGCTCCGGTGCACACTCACTCGTGTCCTCTTGGGTGTTGTTGATTCAGGGATACTTGGATACTCTTGTAACATCCCTGGAGTCATGTTGCCACACTATAGAAAAACCTTCTGCAACCACGTGCATCAACAACCATCATATCACTACATAACAGGAAATAATGACAACTAATGGGATACGCATTTTGCCAATAAATTAATAAATCATAACAAAATAAAAGTCATCTTTTTCTACAAACACTGTTTGGTAAAAATGAACTTACTAACAGTAGAAAGTTTAACTAAAGTTTACTTGGCAAAGGTTCAAACAAAGAAAAGCGCTCACTTCAATCAGTTTCGAAAAAAATAGAAACAAAACGTCTCGGGTTACGTATGTAACCCTTGTTCCCCGAGATAGGGGAACTCGAACTGCGTCGGTTCACCGCCCCTCGCCCCAAAGTGTCGTAACCGACGCAGTTTGAGTTCCCCTCGAAGGGGAACGTCTCGGGTTACGTATGTAACCCTTGTTCCCCAAGATAGGGGAACAAGACACTGCGTCGGTTACGACACTATGGGGCGAGGGGCGATGAACCGACGCCATTTGAGTTCCCCTCGAAGGGGAACCTGGTTACATGAAGACCAGAGGCTTGTACTACAATCCACACTACGGTGGATCACTTGTTACCAGGTTAAATCGCGAATGTGAATGTGAATGTGACAGGGAAAGTGAATACAAAATAAAACAGGAAGTGCACAAACTACAAGAACAAGTCTAGACATGAGGGACTTAACAAACAAGACGAGACATAACAGCATGTAGCATGGGAATTACTAGAAATCGTTGGGACTTTTTGAATTATAGAGTGTGGTCTAAACCGACTCTAAAGTGTCTCGAGATAACTCGTTGTTATGAATTGATAATATAAATAAAATAAAATTGGATTATAGTCATAAATAATCTGGTGCTCCTTTGGTGATTTCTTGTATTAGTCTGTGTTTTGTATTGTTTTGTCTGTACTTTATTGTGAGTTTTACTACTTATTTTTGAGTTTGCGTTCTCTACTGTCTTTAATCTAAAGCTATTGTATTTAACCTTCATGTTGTCCTCGGGTCAGATTGCCCCGTTGTCCTGTATCAATGTTCTTTTTAATTCCCCAAAATAACATGATTGATTCCACACAACGCTCTTTGGCAAGTACACATCTCTACTTTCATTCATTTTGGGGCGTCTTATTCAATTCTATAAGTGTTTTTGAAATAGTATTGAGTAAAAGTTGACATATTCCAGTCTGTGATTATCCATCAACATCCATTCCTTTAACTTTAGTCTGAATAATTCCTAATTTCTGCTTTTCTAACTCCAACATTAGGTATAATTTCCTATAAATGAGGTTTATTGACCATGAATTCCTAAAATAATAATAATTTCGTAGTCTTGAAAACATCAAAAAAGGGACCAACACTGAAAAAAAGGGACAAAAATGTAATAAAAAATTAAAAACATGGATAAAAAACGTCAACAAAAGTGTTGATTTTCAATTTGACGGGAAGACAAAACAAGGGTAAAAGAAAGGGTTGATCTAGGCGTGCATTGTAAATGAGCTCAGGCTAAAAATGCTGTGGTGTGTGGCATAAGTTTATTTTCCATACATTGTATTCTTCCCTACACAAATACACATTAAGAAGGGTATGTACCGCACACAAATGCCCCAAATAAAAAAGGAAAAATGTAAGTGTATTAAGTTTCAACATCTTTAATTAATATACTGATTTGCATAATGATATTAGAAGCTGCCATTCCAAAAGGTCTAAAGAATTAAGAATAGAGCTGTTTTGTACCAAAGCAAAATAAATTGTGACAACGCAAGATAATACTGTACCAAAAGAGCTTTGAAAATCTTGCGCTGAACTGTCAAATGCATGTACGAGCTTGCCCTCATCTGACTGTATTTGACTTTGTGTGACCTGTCTCATACAGAGGATTACAGTGTGTTCTATGTCATAAGCCCCGCAGATGTTTAGCACAGTTGTGTGCGAATGTGTGTGTGAAGGGGGATAAGTTTAAGGTCATGCGTGGCGTTGTTGGATAGTTTGGTAGGAAGGGGCGTGGAAAGGCGACAAACAGAAATTACTGTTAATTCAAAGTTTGTTTAGCTCCCCATTTCCGCTGCTTTCATTCGCCTTGCTCATCAGTCCCTGGGCAGATCCAAGGCTGCAGCGGAGGAAACGTTCTTAGCATGCAATCTTCTGACGATGCCGGGACCGAGCTCAAGTTTCACCGCCAAACAAAAAGAAGCAGAATGAAACGCATTGATGTGTGTTGACAAAAAACAATGTTCCACCACAGGACGTAACTGGGTTCAGGAATGTGACAGACGTGAATGTGGCTCACATCTTATCGTTTGATCAGACTCGCACTGTCAGATGTTTACATGCGTTATCATTGTAGGTGAAAGGAAAACAATAGTTGGCTTTGTCTTTGTGCCAGCTGCATTGTTTGCCCTGGGGCGATGCTAACAGCTGTCAATGGGATTTGGTTTGTGATTAATTTGATGACAAAATGAGTTTTTACAGAACGCATTTTGGGAAATGACACTGCAGAGGATGAGGAAGAGGATAAGGGTCACATAGGATAATAATAATAATAATAATAATAATAAAAACACGTATTGTATTTTTGGGACTAAAGTCCATATTTTGAGAGTAAACTCACTAAAGCTCACTAAATTCTGACAGAAAAGTCCGAACTCAAATGCATTTTTCACATTGGCCCTAATCCTCCTCCATAAAATGAATGATGTATCATCTGGGATCTTTCTCCCATGGCCATTTTTAATAAACCTGCAGTTCATAGGGAAGAGGATTAGGGCCACATGATAAAAAAATTGTATTTGAGTTGTGAGTCTTTGATTAAAGTCAGCATTCTGTGAATGGATTCAGAATTCTAAAGTCAGATTATGACTTTAATCTCAGAACTGAAAAACTGTTTTCGCATTGGCCCTAATCCTCGTCCGTACCGTGATGTTACTTGATGATACTTGCTCCCATTGCCATTTTAAAGTAAAACCGAGTCCATTGTTGAACACTGAACGTTACTGCGTTGTTGATTGGTGTCAAATATCAAAGCCTGACATTTCTCATAGGACGTGCATGACTCACGAGCTGTTGTTTTTCTACTGCAACATTACGGTGATTACGCTCATCCATTACAATGTTAATAGTTTATTGGAAAACAATTTCCTCTCTCAGCCACTGGTCGGTGTGACACATCCTCATCACGAGAGAAAGCAAAGTGTTGCATGCTTGTGTTCCAGTTGATTTCTCTGTTTGAATCACAGGGCCTAATGTCAGGGTTAGAGATAGTCATTTTGTAATTGCTGTTTACATAGCTTTAGGGTTGGCACCCAGACACCTCACACACTGCCCTTTAGCTGGATTGAACCAACTCATATATACAGTACATTCAATTCAGTTCAGTTCAATTTTATTTATAATATCAATACATAAAGAGTTATCTCGAGACACTTTACAGATAGAATAGGTCTAGACCACACTCTATGAATAATAAAGTCTCAATAATTCTAGTATTTCCGCAAGAGCAAGCATTTAGTGCGACAATGGTGAGGAAAAACTCCTTTTAGGAAGAAACCTGGGACAGACCCTGGATCTTGGTAGGTGGTGTCTGATGGGCCGGGAAAGGGGGGGGGGGGGGGGGCGGGCGTGATGAATAGTGGCAATAACAGTCACAATAAAGATAATTGACCAGTGACAAAAAAAATGGTAGTCATAGTAGAAGTAGTGGTGGTGCATTTCATAGCAGGGCGCTGCAGGGCGTTGCAGTAAGAAGCATTTAAAGTGTTCAAGTGCTAGTATTACATCAGATTTCTTTGGAAACTATATCCTTCAGGGACTTTCCTCTATTGCGCGTAAAGTGTCACACTTGTTCTCACATTTCCTGTGGAGCTGAACGAACTGTGAAATGGTCTTTGCTAAACCAGTGGACCTTAACGAACTAGACAGAAAAGCCTGATGTTCCAGTCCCAGGGCAGATTGTGGAGATGCTGGATCCTACTTTTTAGCACTGGAACCTTCTCCTGAATGTCTGAGCCAGTACATAAATATAAAAAAAAATACATGAAATTGCATTTTAGTTTTAGTTTTTTACAAATAAACCAAGGGCTTTAAACATGAAGGTACACAGTTGAAGTTGTACTCAACACACTGCAGTTTTGCGGTAACTGCTTCTGACTGTCGCATTAATCTTCAAAAATCTTTATTTCTCGTGCACTGTAATTTGTATGCATTCCACGTATTTAGTACTATAGTGTGTCCTTGTACAGCTTGTTTTCAGTTTCACAGATCTAAAACTAAAACGTAGCCTCAGCACATCTTTTATGTTCAATCAGTGCGAAGTCAAAGGTTAAAATGCTGGGAGTAATTTCACCCTAGGGTCCTCTGCACCGTACCGCGGCCAGTGGCCCCACTTGCGGAATAGTGTTCTTTTTCACTTGTACTCTAGTTGGCGTTTTTTGGGTCTTTGGCTTTACTAGGATAAAGGAAGTTGTCTTCATCGAAATGTCAGCTACAGACATGGTAGTGCTTCATCGTGATGTCCATTTTGAGAAGGACAAGCCACTGTTGTAGAAGCTCCGGGTCACTGTGCCGAAACAGCAGATCATGGAAGGTCTCCGGACTCAACCTTTTTAGCTTTCATTTCGCAGACGGGGAGATCCAGCGTTGCCGGCATCTTGCCCTATCGTTTACGCTGCAGTGGTCTGAAGTAACGTCTCGGGTTACGTATGTAACCCTTGTTCCCCGAGAGAGGGGAGCGAGACACTGCGTCGGTTCACCGCCCCTCGCCCCGCCTGGAGTGCCTTGCTTCATAGAAAGAGCTAATGAGCTATGTGCCGGCGTGCCTATGTATGCCCCTACGGTTATGCCGTCACATGCTACCGTTCTCACTAGGACCAATAGGATTGGAGTCACGTTGTGAGTGCTACAAGCTGACTCACTAGCTTAGGACTTCAAAGTTCTTTTCTACTCAACACAAAACGGCAGTGAATAAAAGTCTTGAATCCCAAGTTCTTCGTTTGATTGTTTATTTAAAAAATTTCAAAACATAAAATACAAAAACTTAGGATCTTTACTTTTCTTTAAAGTAAATAAATAAATTAACTGTAATTCCGTGTAGGTCAAAAGACTGTGTTGCTCCAAAGTCCAGGTGCTTCTGGCTGTTTCCCAGAGTACTATTTCTTTCATGCTACATCTAGCAGCCAATCAAATTACGTTATTCCATGTCACTGGTAAACTCCAATTTCTACGTTCTATTTTGAACACAGGTTTTGTCAGGTATTACAAAATTTCCATAGAAATGGCTTCAACACACGTGTGCGCAGTTGTTTCCGTCAACAAAGTTTTACGTGAGAGTACAAAAACGTTTTCGCTGAATTTGGAAAGTTTTATAAATGCATGTATGTTCAGGTCAACACTTCAAATATCATCCAGTTACCAATACATTGCAATGGAGTGTTGAATTCACTAGCTTTTCCCTTACACTTGTGAGTTTCCCAAATCAGGGAAGTGACGTCGATGCAGAGGTATAGCAGCAAAGAGCAGAAGCCATCAGGCAGATGTCATTTAAAGAAACTCCTGGTGTACTTACAAACTTTCCAATGTCTCGTTTTATGAGTAAATAACCTATTTGTAATACTGTAGTTGTTTTAGTACCATTCTGGGCATTATGAGTAGGGTAATTTACAAGATACACACTTTGTTCCATTAGCTCCTGCACTGGGCCATTCAACTGATAGCGCTAACTCAGCCAATGTTAGACCAAGGGAAAAAAGCTCCTGGGGGGGGGGGTTGTTTGGTTTGAGGTCATGGTGCAAAGGACCCTAAGGTGAAATTACTCCGAACCATCCCTTTAACCCTTGTGTTCTCCTTGGGTCAAATTGACCCGTTTTCTTATTTCAATGTTCATTTTAATTCCCCAAAATAACATGATTGATTCCACACAACGCTCGTTGGCAAGTACAAATCTCTACTTTCATTAATTTTGGGGCGTCTTATTCAATTTTATAGCATTTGAAAAAAAATTGAAGTTTTTTTGAAATAGTATTGAGGAAAAGTTGACATATTCTAGTCTGTGATTATCCATTAACATCCATTCCTTTAATTTTAGTCTCAATAATTCCTAATTTCTGCTTTTCTAACTCAAACATTAGGAATAATTTCCTTACGTATTGACCATAAATTCAAAAATTAACTGTAAAACTAAAATTAATAAGTTAGTGTGACGTAGTGTTGAAAACGTCAAAAAAGTGACAAACATTGAGAAAAAACGTCAAAAGTGTTGAAAAAAGGGACAAAAACGTAAGAAAATGAAAAAAATAAAATGATAAAAAGTGTCAACAAAAGTGTTGATTTTCAATTATGACGGCAAGACAACACAAGGGTAAAAATCACATGAAAACATCCAGGGAGAAGAACCGCGAGAAATAAAAACTGTATAAACCAACACTGAGAGAGAAAAAAATAAAAAAACTTAAAAAAGAAAGTCTGTCAGCAAAAATGTTCTTCTTCTTCATCTCCTATTAAAGCGTCATGGTCAGTTTAGGAGCAGCTAAAATCAGCCTGGCTCTCCACATGTAATGACAGTGTCGATGATGAGAAGCTGTTTGCAGGCCAGTGCTTAGTCAAGCCCCTGATGACAGACGCTGCTGTGTGGGGGGAACAACCTCAAATTAAAGCTAATCCCTAAATGTTATTTCATGAGATTACCCTTCCAAGGAGCCTGCCGTATCCACTTCTCGCTGCGCTACCTCATCCCACAAGAAGTGAACAAGCAATCTCTTCTTCTACCTGTTTATTTTAAGTGTGCACGTAGCTCACAATGGTTGTTTTGTTGGACAAAAAATCAAGGCAGCTGGATTTCGATAAGAGATGATGATTGGGTCTCAGGTTTCTCGAGGGGGGGGGGAGGGGGGGGGGGACTTTATTTACAACATGTCGTCACCGGACTGGAAAAGTTGATTCGGGCTTTGCTTTCGACTTCAAGAATTAGCTTATTGTTGTTGTTGTAATGACCAAATAGTCTTTGCAGTTGATTTAGTAGAAATCGTATTTATTAACTTAGAGTTTGAATCTGTCACATTTTGGAGGATTGCTCCACAAAGTTAGAAAAAAAAAACAATCAGTCATGGTCTTGTCTAAAGCAAACACTGGTTTCTTCACACACACACACACACACACACACACACACACACACACACACACACACGGGGAAAATGTCACATTCACATTTTATTGATTAAACTGGCACTCTTTGACTAATCATCTTTAAGCCCCTAATTTTTTTGTCTGCTACACAATGACATCAGGTGGGGGAGGGGCACGGGGGTTTGTCAGTTGATCCATCATTGTCCTTTGGGATAGCTTAGACTAACTTGTTCTGACTTAACTGTCTTCAGTTGGGATGTAACCAGCCAAATACTCCTCCACTTGTCCCACATGTATCTGCAATGTATCTGTATTTGTACTGTTTCCATGTAGTAGCTTTTGATTACTAATTCAAAATATTCAAAGACATAACCAGAACAGGCACACAGCAATCGCAAAAAAACGTATTCGGCTTGGGATGAGCGAAAGAGAGCGATTTTGCAACTGCTGCAGAAAGCAGAGCAAAATGTCCTTTTAAAAATTGGATCAAATGGTCAAAAATATCATTTAGACTTATTAGACCTATTTGCTGGTACAAGATATAAAATCCCCTATTCCAGACTCAAACAACACAAAAACCTAAACGGTTTCAACAAATTTGAAAGTACGTTGATTTCATAAATCTCATTCATTTGAAACAAATATTGGAGTGAACTTGGTACCTTTTGGGTTGTTTTGTGAGATTAGGGTTGTGGCCATTCTGGGGTATATCTGAACAGGAAACTAACATATTTCTGAGAATTTCTCCAACGCGGGCATGACATACATTTTATGGTAAAATCTACAAGAAACAGTTGGAGCCGTTCAGGGTTTTGCAAAATTTTGCCGTAATTAAAGTAAGCTGTATGGTGACAACTATACTGTAGTGTAAAGGGAAGTACTTCCACTCTTGGTTACCAGGGTTACCAGAGTACAAAGTCCCATGATCATCATTGGTCAATAAGTCTGGCTTTCTACAAAATGCTTCGCTAGAGGACAATGTACAGGTCTGCTCGCAGTTCTTTTAACCCTTGTGTTGTCTTCCCATGAACCATGAACTTGCCCTTCCAGGTCAAAATTGATTTTTTTGTGTTTTTTTTAAAGTTTTTTTCTGATTTATTTGTCACTTTTTCCACGCTTTTGGTGCTTTTTTAAAAAACCTGAGCTGGTTTCACTATAGGTTTTACACTTATTCTTGGAATTCATGGTCAACAAACCTCATTTAAATCAAATTATACGCAAGTTTTTAGTTAAAAAGGCAAAGATTATGAATTATTTTGACTAATAGTTAAGATCAGAGGATGTTGAGTGGATCACAGATTAGTAGATGTCAAAGTTTAGTCAGGATACTGTTTTGAAACCATAAAAAAAAAAAAAAGAATTCAAATTTTATAAGATTAAATAAAACACCCAAAACTTAAATGAAAGAAATCATTCATTTTACCTGAAGAATGTTGTGTGGAATCATCCACGTTATTTTTGGGCAATTTGGTTGAAAGAAATCCATATTTCTGATATAAAACACTTTGAAATGGGTCAATTTGACCCGAGGACATTCGGGTATTCCTGTCGCAACTTTTGATTTTTCTGGGTTAAAGTTTGACTTCTTCTTTTTCGACATTTGTCACTTTTGCCTTTCCTGTTGTTTTTTCGACACATTTTTTGTTTGTAGATCTTTTTCGTCGCTTTATTGATGTTTTCGTCAATCTTTTTCGCAGCCTTTCTGCAGCATTTTCCAAACTTTTGGACGCTTTTTCAACATTCAAATACTACAACATTTAATAAAACACCTAAATTCAAAGAAAAGTAGTGAACTGAGCCTTTACTTTACACTTGTGAAGAGCGCCGTAGTCACGTTCCCATCCACGTTATTTCTTTGACAGTTCGGTTGAAAGACATGTGTGACATAGAAACTTGTTGAAAATGGGTCAAATTTGACCCAAGGACACCAGGGGGACATCACCAACTATTTAAAGAATGGTGTCCACACCTTTCTTTAAACAGTTGGTGATGTCCTATGCTGAAGTTACATTGTTAAAATAGCTGTTAGCTGTTTTTAACGGCTCTTTAATGTTAAATTTTTTATACTGCACTGCAACTTTTATTCTCGTATTTTATCTGTTTTTAGTTTCTTAATGGTTTTAACTGCCCCTTAATGTTTTATATAAAGTTACATTGTTAAAATTATATGAAAATCCCATCTGCTTGTATATTTTTAGCTGTTTTTAAAGGCTCTTTAATGTTTAATTTTTTATACTGCACTGCAACTTTTAGTCTCGTATTTTATCTGTTTTTAGTTTCTTAATGGTTTTAACCGCTCCTTAATGTTTTATGTAAAGCACTTGGCTTTGTTGCTGAAATGTGCTGTACAAATAAAGCTGCGCTGCCTTCATTTCATAAACAAGTTCCATAAATTGCACACCGACTTTACAATTGACAGACAAAGTGTATCTATCCTATTCTTGAAAGAGTTAACTGAAGGGGAGAACTTCTTCTGGAAGCTCCTTCCAACCTGGGAAGAAAGGCTTTCTCTTTCCAGTGGGCCTGCACGATTTGGGGAAAAATAAGAATCCTGATTTTTTTTTTAACATGACCAAAAACACTTATTGGCAGTACATTTAACTCAAAGTAGAAAGTAGTACTGTTTGTGATTAAATAATTAATTAAATGAGAATCAAAGTTTTTTAATCATTAAATTCAATCGTGAACAGGGTGAATCAAGATCGCCATTTTATAAACGATTAATCGCACAGGCTTACTTTCCAGACATGTTCTGGGATGAAGCTCTAAAGAATGTCCTCCTAAATCCGAGTTATTGCTGCAAAAATGAAAGATAATCTCAACCGCTGCATCATATAATCGAGGTAAAAGCTTGTACACCTCAATCATGTCTCCTCTGTATCTTCTGTTTACAAGATGGACACGAAATACAAGGCTCCAGATGTTTTGCGGCTCCAGATGTTTTTTTGTTTTAATGCCAAAAATGTCTCTTTTGATCATAACCGATGCTAACCCCTGTACTAGGGATCAGAACGCACCCAGAGGGACCAGAGAGACCCAGGAACTGGAGTAGCTTACACAAAAAAAAAATCATTTACAAAAAGGTACACACGGAATAGAATAGACATTACAAACCATAAAGTAAAGACAATACAAAAAATACATTCACATTTCCTGATGCCAGAGTGTGTGACTTATCATATTTAAATTATTTTCATCTAATAACTCAAAAGATTTACTGTTCTTTTGTTGTTTTATATTAAATAATAGCATGCTGTATTGCTGGCTTGGCTTGGTTCTTGACCATTTCTGCTTATCTTGCATTTTCCAGAAATAATCATTTTGTTGTATAATACACATCGCGCTATTTTCAAACTTATTGAGGTAGCTTGTCAGACCTTTCTCACGCTGCGCTGCTGACACCTTAAAAGTGCCGTGTCATTGTATAATAGCATGACACAGTTTATCACCCATGCCACCACCGCAGCCCTCCCACTGGGGCCAGCCATGCACAGAGTGGGTCTCCCCCCCCCCCCATAGCTGGGGGGTTATTCATGGTCCCCTAAGGAGGGATCACACAAACGCAGCCCCCTCATGTAGCCAACGCTGGAAGAAGTATTCCAATAATTTACTTAAGTAAAAGTACTAATACCACACTGTAAAAACACTGTGTTACAAATAAAAGTCCCGCATTGAAAATGTTACTTAAGTTAAAGTCTGTAATGTAAGTATCATCAGAAAATTGTACTCAAAGTATTGAAAGTAAAAGTACTCGATGCAAAAAAATCCTCTCATTTTAGAACCTGGAAAGGATCCAAACAGTTGGGAGCGGCTAATATTTCAGCTGCAAACGTACGCCTATATATCGTCGGGTAGTTTCATTAATAATGAAACATTGTTTAACTTCATGTGTTTACTGTTCAAAAATCTGATTTTCTAAATGAACTAGTAACTAAAGCTGTTCAGTAAAAAGTAGAAGATTGCTCTCTGAAATGTAGCCGGGTGGTACAAAGTGGCATCAAAAGAAAAAACTCAAGGAAAGTACAAGTACCTCAGGAGCGCTTGTGTAAATGTACTTATTTTCCACTACTGCATGTAACAACAGTCCAGCCCCGGTGCAGGTGTGCGACCCAATCTCCTGCGTCTCTCACGCCGTACACGTCATTCCTCCATGCTCCCCCCCCCCCACCACCCCGAGCTATGTCTGTCTCGCTCCCTTCCTCATCAGATCCCCCATGGAACAGATTTGCAACTGTCCATTACTCAGCGAGAGGCCGCAGGGTCCTGGCTGCTGATCCCTGTAAAGCCTTTACTGGCCGCTGCACGCTGTCAGGCTTCGGACACGTCGCCGCGTCTCGCCCGGCAGACAGCTGTCACAACATCCATCAACAGCTCAGGGACAGGTGTCCTTCCACACGGTCACTTGATCGATCAAGGTGGATGCGCATGTTAGTATCGTTGACATATGTAAGCAGATTGCCTGTACAGACGAATTGCTGTGAAAAACACTGTTCATGTTTCAAGATTTAAAGTCAAGTGATCAACTCTTGCATATATACAATATTTATTCCACCGACAGCTTTCACTGCATGTTTGCGCTTCAAAATATCCAGGGATGTTTCTGCCAACAATCATTCACCGCCGCATAGGACATGATTTAATTTCAAATAGATTTAACTCTAGAACTCTTGTTAATTGACTGGTTGAAAGGGAGGTAGACTGGAAACATAGAGAGAGAGAGAGAGAGAGAGAGAGAGAGAGAGGGGGGGGGGCATGACATGCAGCAAAGGTCCCACGTACTGATTGACATGCACTGTAACCCTTCAGCTACCGAGAAGCTTCTTTAACCTAGCATGTCTTACTGAGTGAAAGTACTTTTAGCTTCTTAAACTTGAACATAACCATAATGGGACGTGGTGGACAGTGACAAGTTGGGTAGTAAATTTAGCACTGAATAAGTATGACAGGCCGACAGAAATTTAGAGGTCCCATATTATGTTCATTATCATGTTCATGCTTGTATTTTGGGTTTCTACTACAACACGTTTCCATGCGTTAAGGTTCAAAAACACATTATATTTTGTTCTACTGTCTGCCTGAAAATACCTTCCGTCTGTCAGAGGGTAAATTCAAAGTAATAAATTCACCAACGATGCAGAGGGAAATGGCGTCACCTTGTGTAATGTTTACAGCGCATGCCAATGACAAAAGGTCTGGCAACCCTGCCCAGTCTCATGGCAGTTCATGAAATGGTGACGTTATTTAATCTATTGATTCCTGTACAGGGACTCAATTGTCAAACAATGGGTCAAACAACACAAGACTTTAACCCCAGAGTCCGGGAATCGCTTGCCACATGTGGCAGTTCCTTTCCTAACCACAACCGTCATCGTTGTTTTTTCCCGTTGTTGCGTGTGGTGGCCCGGCCGCCGGCGTGTGGCGTTTCATTTCCCTGTTGTTGGGTAGGGTTAGGGTTAGGCCACTGGGACACGATCCATGGCCTCTGGGGGGACACCCAGAGGCCACGGATTGTGTCCCAGTAGCCATTGTTGTCCCCGTCTACAGCGTGTGGCGTTTAATTTCCCCGTTGTGGCGTCCCCCACAGTTGGCGGATCATGTCCCAGCAGCCTCCATTCCCCGTTGTTCTTCTCCTAATCACAACCGTCCCGTTGTTGTAGCGCGTCCCGCGTGTGGCGGTCCTTCCGCCGGCGTGTGGCGTTTCATTTCCCGGAAAGACCACGGATCGTGTCCTGGCGGCCAATGTTCCTTTTGTGGTGACCACCACAAAATAAACGAGAAAATCATGTTATTGTTAAAAAAAAATCAATAAAGCTGAATAAGGTCATCATTTCTCTAACTGCCGAGAGCTGGTTGGCCAATGTCTTGGCCAATAGTTTAGTGAACCTGGTCCACACATTTATTTTAAATTTAAATCATTATCCTAGTTATTATATGGCAACCTGGGAACCCCGCCCTCTGAAGAGAATAGAAAAATAATGTTGAGGCTCTGTATGGATGTCTTATTTTTCTGTTATATAATGTTAGCTGCCAGCTAACCATTGGGAATCCAACATTCCTGAATAATCTGGGTTTTGTATCTTTAAGGATGTCTAAACTGAGTGATGGAAGTACTGTCCTGGCGGATTATAAATCCACCCAAAAAAAGACTTTATCAGACTAGTCCAATGGGAAAAGTCCTCACCTGAAGCCTTTTCTCTCAGCAAAGTAAACCATGACATTTTTCATTGAATTTCACTGAACATAAATCAGACATTTGAGTTTGTCCACTTATGGTCTCAGGAACAGGTAATATTCTTCCTCCTGTTTACCAGTCACACACACTCACACACTGTCCTATCAACTTCTAGGAAAATCAACTTCTAGGAAACTCTGGCTGTAAGCATTTTTCAGAGCACCCTAAAATTTCGCTGACACTAGTGGTTCTAGGTTCACTTCTGCAGTGAAGACTTTCCACTTGTTTTCACTTGTAGGGAATTTACTTCCTCATGGCAGCAAAACATGTGGCACGAGCCTTCAATACTCCCACAGGTTAAACTGGGCTGACTTGCTCTAAAGAACACAGTATGATGTCTAAAGGACATACTAGAAAATAGTGTTAACATGAGGAAACTCCCTAGCTTAGCAACATTAAGGCAACAAACAATCCTTAATGCAACACTCTTTTAATCTACTTCAAATTCCATTAAAAGAGAACAGCAGGTAGTCCACAAATATAGTCTGGCCCCACTTTTTAACATCACGTATCATATTTGTATTTATTTTTTTGTCATCCTGCTGTGTTTTTTTGATGGTATAGGTGCTGTACACGGGGACATGTGAAAGTGTGTAAATGTCGGTCACCAGTGACTATTGTTGGTCTTCTAGCCCTCTTGTCTTCAGAATTGTATCCCTCTTCTTCTGTGTTGGATGCCTATGTTGCTTTCAGTGTTGGATTGCCTTGCTGTGAAACCAATTGCCCTCAGGGTCACAAAATAAAGTTGAAAGTTGAAGTTGTCTCTTCGACACTGGACAGTTTTGAACATTGAGTGAGAAGGGACAGACACCCTGGTCCACTAAACCACCGGCAGCCATTCCACTCAAATATCACCTAACAGCCCTCACATGTCATTCATGTGCAGACAGAACTTACAACCATTGATTAGTGGATTCAGGTGCACTAATTCAAGCGTGGAACAATGAGGGTACTTGAGGAATAATAACTGCTGATCTTCAAAGTAGCTTGACGGTTTGATTCCTTAGTCTGTACTTAACACAGGGAGGCGTTGTGGGCAGAGTGAAGACTTCCAGCTGGATCTGACGACCCATAGAATCAACACAAAACCCGTAAGAAGGGGATGAAAGAGGGGTTTTATCCCTTCCTTAGAATGTCCGTTGACAACGCATACAAGATCCTAAAGTGTGTGTTAGATGCGGGTAAGGAGGGTAGGTTATTCTTTTACCCCCAGCCTGGGTAGTTCTTCATGCACATTGTTCATACACTTCAGAGCTCTCCGTTTGGATCAGAATAGCAAGGCATGGGAAGGATACAGGTATGAAAGACTTGTGTAGCTTAGTGGAAGGGGCGTGATCTTGGAGGGTCAATTCACATTGGAGACATTCAAAAGAATTGTGCTCTAAAATGATTAGAGATCATTCATAAACAGAACACATACAGTACACTTTCCCTTGAGAAATGTGTGATGAGCAGGGACGACTTTAAGAAGATAAGAGAAGCTTTACATTGCCCATATTCCCTTTTTCTGGGATTTGGGGGGTTATTTTGTGTCTCTGGTGCTTCCACACGCATGAAAACTTGGAAAAAAAACTACCCATGCTGTTTTCTTGAGATCTGGTTTCTGAATGTCCTCTGTCTTCAGTCTCCCGGTGAGCTGTTCAACATCCGCACGGCTTTCTACGTCACTAGAGACGAGGTGGCTAACCGTAGCATGCTAGCTCGTGCTCAATGGCTAAACACTGCTCCAACAGCCACTAGTTGAGCAGAATCTCCAAAAGAACTACCTCCTGTCCCTGTTCTACTTCCTGTCCTTGTTGTGCAGGTATTCCACAAGTGGTCCTGGTCTAGAAGAAGTCTCCCAGCTGATCCTGCCTTGGACTGACCAAAGCTGGAGAAAGAGTTATCTGGCTGATGGGATCTTACTGAGCTACTGAGCATGTGCAACTCCCAACAAAGATAGGATAGAAGGGACATGTCTCACTCTGGAGCTAAAACTAGTGAGATGTCACACTCTGGAGCTAAAACTGAGACCTCAGGGTGAAAACAAAATCCACAGCAATGGGAAGTACAACAAAAATATGGTGTTTTTTGGAAACTATTCTGGTGCAACCTCAAAATAGAATTATGAACTTGAAAATTTGAATAATATGGACGCTTTAGAGAAGCACATTTGTAGAATGAGTAAAAATGTGGCAAGGGGTCCAGGGGCCCTTGGCCTGTACTGGCAGGCTTGTTCAGTAATCCATCCATGACAACCACTAATACGCCAACTACCTATCACCTTTTGACCAGGGAGGGGCCCTAAAGGGGAGCCAACCAGATTTCAGGGGGGGCTTAGCCACCCTCTGGCCACTTCACTGATGCAATTTCCAGAATTAAAGCTTTTACACAAAACTGTTTAGCTCAATTTTTCCTTTTCATTTTTTAGTCTTTCCTTTTATTTCTCACTGTCACCTGATCTTTTCACAGCCGTGCTCTCTGTAGATCCCCTTTAAGTATTGCTTTTCATGTTTCTTGTTATATCTGTCAAATTAGATTTCAGCAGATATGAAAAGAGCTTGCACTGAAATACAAGTGCACCTAATTTTGGTTCTCAGCTTGGAAGATTTATTTCTGACACTTGAAATTAGTCATAAAATGAGCTTAAATATGAGTCACATTGTTTGGTGTAGAATGTCCCAGCTGGCTGCTCATCCTCCCTTTCAGGCTTGTAAGAAAGCTCTGATGTTTTTCAAGCCGTCACTGGCTCGCCAGGCAGCAATCCCGCCTTTCATTAGATGGCAGGGAAACCTCAGCAAACACGATGCTGAGAGCTCCAGCATGACTGATGACCTGTTCTCGTTGATACAATCGCTCACATGTGGTTAACCAATAAAGAACAGATCTAGGTTAGATGCAAAGATGACATGTAGATTACATGCTTTGGTTGCTGTCCTAATTTGACTTACTACATTGTCATTGGTTGGGAACATGACAAATCCTAAAAACAGTTCTGATTTTCAACCTGTTATTATTGGATCTCAAAGGTTTTAAAATAGGTTTTCCGTCATGCTTTATGTACCCAAAAGTGTGTTTTCTCATGGAATACAGCAAGTATACACAGCAAGGGTATTTTAAAGGATACTTTTATTTGTTAGAAATTGAATCTTGTTTGCATCTTTCCTGTTGGCGATCATACAGGTATTAGACCTTTCAGAGGACATTTTAGGAAAAGTTAACATTAACAATAGCGGCATTCCACTTAGGTCCTGGTATTGTGCATGTTGGCTGGAGTAGCGTACAGGGACACAGCATGGGACTGAGCCATTTTAATGTCAGTGAATCTATCTGTGCTGTTCTTGCTATTATAAATCAAAGGTCTGCTGTTAAAAAGGTCTACTGCTGAGATCTGGGAACACAGACACATCGCTAAATGAAGTCAGATGACGCAAGAAACACGAGCAGCCAGAAGATCAGATAGCTCATAGTAAAAAGCTGGAATGTGCGAGGGAAAATGCACGGCACATTTCAATTGTGATCACAGTTTGCCATGCATGTACCAAAAAAAACATTCAATTTCTAATGAAACGTGCTCAATGGGTGCATTCACCTAATATGTTTTTCTATGCTGTTGACACTTGTGGGTCAATGGAGCATGTGTCTAGAGACAGCGGACCTACTGCCACTGCCCCGCGTGCATACAATTGTCACAATCCAAAGTCATTTTGGAGTGTAACACATGCCAGTTTGTAACGCTGAAGTTGGCCACCAATTCGCAGCTTCCGGTTTGGCAGTTAGGGGAAATTTAAAGGAAACTTTAAGCTGAAGTTACCTTCCGATTGACCACATTAGACCAGGTCCAGATCCAAGACCACTATACCTAGACTTGTCAAACTTGGACCAAATTATCCCAGAGAGGCTGAAGAGTCTTACAAACACAGACGCTTGGTTGCTTTTGCCGTTTAACTAGTAAAGCTTCAGCTGTCCATGCCCGCTCTGCATCAGTCAAGTTGTTTCTCTGCATGTTTAGTAGTAGTAGTAGTAGTAGTAGTAGTAGTAGTAGTGCCGATTCAAATTATAATCCTTTAACACAGCAATCTGTTCTCTGCAAACTAAGCACACAGCTTTACCTTTGACTTCAGGAAATACATACTTAGAAATCCATGTTTGGTTAAAAACTCTGCGCTCTGTATCAACCTTACTTTTTTCCCATGAGCTGACACTTTTGAGGGATAACAGCTCATTTGCGTCCATGCTAATGTCTTGTGAGCTCAGTTTGTGGCTCACCAACATATTGCACTTCTGCTACTTATATTTAATTGTCATTTAGAACCAGAGAAGAAGAAGCTGTATATGTTCACAGAAAAAAACAAAAAAAACAAAAGACAGTCGCCTTCAAAATATAAGCAATGCAGTTGTATTCCATGCATGATGTACACTTATTTATTATTGACCTCACGCGGGCCGGTTAGGGTCGCCCAAAAGGGCCAGATGTGGCCCGGGGGCCGTACAATGCCCAGGTCTGGTCTAAACGGATGGTTTGTTTACAACCTGCTTGTGCCTCTTCATTCTAGTAATGTTGCCATGTTCCCAGAGCTCGTCAGGTACTTTGGTAGGCTTTTAGAGTGTGAAGTTAACGTTTTTGGCTACCAGTGATTGTATGTATACATGCTTTTACCAGCCAATTTTATTTATTGTGATTACTCTGGGTCCTTAATTGTTTCTATTTTCCAGTTTTTAGTCCCCAATTCAAAAGGATTTAGCGTTGCTTTCTCCAGGCCATAGGACAGCCCCTGCAGAACATTTGTCATGTACTGTTGTCATAAATCAGCCACTCACGAACCTTGTCCTTTTGTTGCCAGCTGTCCACTTGGTATTACAATTTCTCCTTCCCTCCGTCTTCACCCCAGCAAATTGCCGTTCAATTTTTGATCCAAATCAAAGGAAAAGTCAGAAATTCTAAGGAATTGTGTTTAAAAAAACCAACTAATTAATCGCTCAACCCTCATTGGGTACCCGCCAACGCTGCAGCAATCACCATCAGAGTAAATGGTTGGGTTTCATTTCAGGCCCTGTAGGATAATATGACTATTGACTTACAACATTTAAAGGCTATCCCTCACACAATAAATGAAAGAAAATAAAACACATAGGAGAAGAATAACAAGACACAAACAAATATATTAGGTGAAATAACCTGAAGTGACAACAAGTCTTCTAAATGTTGGTTTCTTCACTGGCCTTCTTACAGACATGCAAACCAATGGAATTCCACTAATTAGCAGAGCCTTGTCTTGATCTGTCATATTTGATTGCTAAACATTTCCACTTAACCTAAAGAGAAGCCTTTGTGTGGTTGAAGACCACCTGTCTGAATCTGTGAGTGCACATAATGTTCCTATTTTCGCCTTTATCTCCAAAAAAGACAAGAGAAAAAAAGACATAATATAATGCCACAAAAAGACTTTCAAAGCTGGCTTTGTCCAGTGTTCAGATTTCTGTAATGGAAATGTATCAATTTAGCATAACATATTTAACAAGATAATGCCTCATTTGCACATTTAGTCCAAAAAGTAAGAAAATTCAATTTCCGACCAAAATGTTGACAAACTAAAACCGAATGCAGAGGTGAAAAGAAATTTGATTATTGTACTTTTAGAAATGGATCTTCAGGGGACACATTTTCAAAAATCTTCACATATCTATCTATCTATCTATCTATCTATCTATCTATCTATCTATCTATCTATCTATCTATCTATCTATTGAAACAATTAGCCGCTGCAAAAAGCAACCACAGCATGTAGGTTTTTTTTAGCTCAAAGTGGGAACAACCTGAAAGTTTTCCTTGACCTGTTCAGGAAAAATTTGCTAACCTGCTTTTTCGTTTCTCCTTTTCGATAACAGTGTTTCTCAGTCGCTTTGGTACATTTCTCAGATCAGAATCAAAATTCTCAAAACAACACTTGTGCACATAAAAAAAGCTGTTTCTCATTTCTTTGAAGAATTTGCCAATGCGTTGGTACATCCATACAATGGGTCTCTCTTAAATAGTCTCCCCCCCACACAAAATTTAGGCATAAGTCTTTACATGCAAAATTGTTGATGGTTGATGGTCATAATATGGCAAGCATGTTTCGATATATTTCCATCAGAAATTCTTTCCAAATCTTCCTGAATTGGTAAATTGCTCCCAAGTGTATCTCATGAACCGTCAACTGGCAAATATATATATATATATATATATATATACATAGCTGGAGCACAACACAATGTTATAATGTCTGACATTGGAAGGACAAGGTCAACAGCCAGAGAGAAGAAGAAGAGGAAGAGGTGTGAGGCTGCGTGGCGGAGGAGTTGGGAGGCAGAACAGAGGAAGAGGCAGAAGAGGCCGAGGACATTTGCGTGTTCCTGATGAGATAACCCTACACTTGTAAACCACGTCCTCAATCACGGGCTCACGATGGCCGAGGTTGGTCGAAGGGTGCAGCCAAATGTTGGGAGAACAGTGTCCGGTGTCCTCAATCATCCAGACAGGATGAACCGGTATGAAATCTAACAGTGGAATCCTGGATACTTTCTGTAATGCTGCATACAATATTTGAGTATTCCACTTGCATTTTACAACATACAGTAAGCATACTTTAGAGTATACAGTGACATTTTATCTTACATAATTTTGAGTTTTGTATTACAATACTTTTCCCTATAGACAACTTAACAGGGGTGGCAGAAGGCCACCTGAACACGATGGAGATAAAGAGTGCCATTATATATAGAGGACATCTTTGAAGACATCCAAGTCAGCAGGTGAAGGAAGATTGCCGTGTTATTCCTACAGGTCTGCATGTCCAGTTTTCCCTAAGGAGACTGTTCTGCGTTCACATTTCCATTTCTTTTCTTTGTGCTATGCAGTGCTGTCTTTTCCTTTCTGTACCGCAATGACACAATCTGTCAATAACTGACGGTACAAATAGTAAAAGTGTAAATGTGAGTCTTGTCCAGTCTCTCAGAACTCTAGCCATAGTTTACATCAGAGTATTCCCTCCAGAGGATACTGCTATATTGACAATATGACTAAGCAATTTGACTGTCTTATCCGAATGACACAAGAGCTTTCTGACGGCACTGCTGTTTTTCATTGACACAGATATTTATATGAAAGATGAACTATTATGAAGTATTTTGAGCAGGAGACTGGCTTTTGCAGGTAATCCATGGTGTTTTGCTATTTGTATGAATTGTTACTGTTGTGGTTTTGGTGTTTTGTCCTGTTTTGATAGTCTGTTTTTCTGTTGTGTATTGTGTGTTACCTAGTGTCACCTGTTCCTTGTTTTCTCATTTGCCCTGTATTTAGTGTCTGTGTTCACCTCGTCTGCTGTCAGATCGTTGTGTGTCTCCAGTTAGTACCGTTGCTTGTTAGTCTTCTCAGTTCATGCTAGTGTTCCTTTGCTTTCTACTTTACTTGTTCCTTATTTTTGTATAAACCGTTTTGCCGCTTGTTTCCTTGACTCCTTTGGTTTTTGTGCATTTTTGAGGTTTGTTTTTCATGAAATCATCATAACTAGCCTCAGTTTCCGCCTCTGCATTATGGGCCGCCATTCTCCACTCTTAACACCTACTGTTTGGCAAATTTTGAGGATGATTCGAGAAATGTACCAAAGCGACTGAGAAAAACTGTAATCAGCCAAATTATTGGCCAAATGTGCCAAACCAATAAGTGCAGTCCATTTAGCATGAATAAACAAACAGCTCGGAGGAACCCGAGTGTAGGAAAAAGTAACTCAGGCCACATGTTAGGATTTGTCCATCTGCTGATGAGTGTCTGATTCCTTTAGGCCTCAGCAGTCATGACTCAGCAGCTGTAGCACCGTTGACTTGTCATTGATTACACCTCTACTCTAAATCATTTCAAGAGTTGTCTGGGAGACTGATGATTAGAAACGTGCTGAGTCACACTCGGGAGACTAATACACTTTTTGAACTGCTCTGTTTCCCTGGTCCATTTAATATCTCCTCTGACGTTTCATTAAATGTTTCTTTAGAGAGTTTGAAGCCTGGAACCGAGCCAACCATCTACAAGATTAATCGGGACCATAGAACATTTGATTTGGCGCAAAAAAATAACATTATGCGTTCATCGACAGAAGCTCACTTTTAGCTGTGCGTAGGTCACTGTTATGCTTAGGATTGTGGGTAGTGTAGTACTTCTGTAGTACTTAGGTGGATTTCATATGAACTTCTAGCTTCTAGAGGAGCAGAAACCTTCGTTTCACAACCTCGGGGCTCCAGGTCAGTCTCCCTCGGATGGTTTAGACATCATGACTGGTAATCAAAATCCTTACAAAGAAAATCAATAGGATTTTTACTTCTGGAACCACACTGTAGAGGTCTACAGCTGATATGTTTATTGGCTAAAAAGCAAAAGAGATGACATGTTATTGCATGTGCTATTTCCAAACAGATATTTAGTTCAGTCTCAACAACTATATATGTTGCAATGCCTTTGAGTTTTGGCACTGTAAGGTAGGTTTTTGAGTATTTTCATATTGATTTCTCTGAACTATAAACTGCAGGTTGATGTGTCAACAATAGGATTCCCTAGGTAACAGGGATGGAAATTAATTTGTAATAAGGGAAACTCCCTTTGTTTCTACATGGTAACTAACATATATAGTAATAACTCGCTCTTTTTCTTCACAAAGTCTTATCTGCCAAGAAAAACACGGTTGTAGGCCAGGTGATCGCTTCTTAGTGTTGTCAGGACAAGGATGGGCGGCAACGGTGCCAGCTGTGTGTGTATGTGTGTATGTGTGTTTCTATCCATGCGTTTGAACCTGATGCATTATTGACAGGAGCGGGCCATGGTGTGGTAGAGCGAGCCATTGTTTTCCTTGGCAGAGATTAGCGGCCCCCAGGGGCCCATCCCACAAAGAGAGCTCTGTTACCCACTAGAGTGCTTTATTGTGCCCCAAATTACCCGCGTGGAGAGGGAGGAAACAGCATGGCAAATATCGAGTACGCATAATGTCAATGAGCAAAATGACAGCTGCTCAGTCCAGGACTTCAGGGTTCACAAAATGCTGCTCGTCTTCTAGAGAATTGCCAAAGAAGATGTGTCCGCTCTCCATGTTAAAAACAACTCGGAGTTGTTTGCAATTTCTTAAATCATAAATCTAGAAAATGTTGTTCAAAATGTGTTACGAATCTGTTTTTCTTTAGATCTTCATCCACGCTTATGAAATGTCTATGACATGCATTGTTTACTACTTTGAATCTTGTGTTCAGACACGCTTGTTTTTTCACATCAGAATAAAAGAAACCATACGGTTCTGTGAGCTTTACTCCCTCTTTAAAGGCTCATTCTTTTCCATCCAAAACATGGGTAGAACTTTACATCCCCAAATTCCTCTAAGACGGCTCAAAACCTCTCGAAAAGACGAATGGGGTCATGTCCACAAAGAGCAATAATCTTCTTTTCTCCGCAGCCTACAAACAGGCCTGTCAGTTGGCTGCATTGTCAACAGGGAACTGTTTTTTTTTTTTAAGTGTCAAGATCAAAAGGCTTGACTGACAAAGCACGCTTTTTATTATTGCAGTGGCAACCCATAAGCTTTTAATGTTGGAAATTACACTCATTAACTACAAGCTGTACAAGCCTTGGATCTTGGCGGAGACTTTGAGGAGTTAACCACAAATCATAAAAACAAGCCCACAGCTGAGATAAAGAGGGTTGTACGTAAATATATGCCCTTTGTGCTGATAAGCAGTGTCTCTTATTGTTCCAAGCAGCATGGGATTGATGAATTTTAAAGAGATGGTGTCTTGGTTTGGAGTGAAGATAAACGAGGAAGTGATAATGCACGAGTAAGCCTGAGAGACATTTGAAAAAAACAACTTTGGAAGAATTTAAAGTAAGAATACTATAAATAATACCACTCAGCTAAATAGGGGACAGTAGCTAAGTTTCCATCCACACGGTTTTAACCAAATTAAGTGATTTAGAATAAAAAATGCTTTATGGAAATTTGATAGAATTTCATGAATATCAACTCAAAAGAAAATCCGTTGGTCACATTTGATTTTATCTTGATGATATACGGCCTATGTGATAAAGGCTTATGGAAACGTCATTTGCCGAATAAATTATGAATTGCGATTAGGTTTTAGGTCATTTTATGGTTGCAACTCGCCACAAAACAAAGAAGAAGAAGTTTTAGTTCATTTCTGCCCAGTAGTTCCTCTCTGTCTCACACATGGGGGGGGGGGGGGCAACAAAGACAGATGGAATTGGACGGACGAGGAGACGAAAGACTTTCTAAATTTAATTTATCAGGAACTCGTGAAGGAAATGGCCGACAAAGGTTAGGACAAGCCGTGGGACGTCCTAAGGAGTCAATGGAAGACGCTCAATCAGAAAGATATGTCTCAAAAAAAGAGTCTCGCAGCGGTGCCGGAGGGATAATAAAAGACAAGTTGCATCTGCATCGTCATAGCGATGTCTTGACAGTAACTAAGTTTCCATGCACTTGTCAATCAAATTATCTGAAGTTCGGTAAAAATACTCATGTGAATAATACTGGTGGAAGTGGGTTTCTATCCAACGGCTTTAAAGCCAATAAAAACCTGTGGTAATGATGTCACACGCTGTTTGACGATCAAATTGGTATATCTAATTGATTTGAGACATTTTAAAGTGTTTTACAACACAACATTCAAGAAAACATTTGGGAACAAAGTGTTTTTTAGACAAAACGGATCGCGCCGTCTACCAACACATGATCAATATGGGACAGGCTGTCATAGTTCTTATGCGCCCGCTGGTAGCGACATATCAAGCTATAATAAGAAAACAACACAACACATTGCTATGATGATGCAGATGCAGACGCACGTAAATGCCCAACGACAACAGAGGCGGCCTGTGGTGTGGGAAAACGACAGCGCTCCAAACAGTTCTGGGAGTTTGTGGTTCAGAGACACTTCATGGAAACCCTTTGGTTGGCCCGTGAGTTTCCCCACATGTTGCAAGCTATCGCCCTCCGGTTCCAACCGAGAAGCGTATCACTATTCAATTCACTTTAAGTTTATTTATAGTATCAATTCATAACAAGAGTTATCTCGAGACACTTTACAGATAGAGCAGGTCTAGACCACACTCCCGAATTTACAAGGACCCAACAGTTCTAGTAGTTTTCTCCAGAGCAAGCAACAGTGCGACAGTGGCGAGGAAAAACTTCCTTTTAGGCAGAAACCTCGGTCAGACCCAGACCCTGACCCAGGCTCTTGGTAGGCGGTGTCTGACGGGCCGGTTGGGTTAGAATGAAGAGTGGCAATAACAGTCATGTTTGTAGTAGTTCTTTGTAGTAGTTCAGGGCATAGCAGGGCACTGTGCGGCATTACAAGGCACAGCAGGATGCGGCAGGGCACAGCAGAGCGTAGCAGGATGAACATGGCATCGCAGAAGGTGTAGCAGGACCATGACGACAGCTGCTACCCTGATTTTGGAGCCTCCCTGATCACTGTTGCGCTCTATAAGCTGGCTATGTGCGCAGAGTACAGAGTGGTAGGCAAAATGTTTGGAGTCAGCAAAACCACCGTGCACCAGTGTGTTTACGCCATGTGCAATGCCATATGAACGAGGATGATGCAGAGGTATATCTACCTGCCAGGAGTGGGTGAGGTGCATGACATCTCGCTACTTAACTCCAGAGCGCACCTTGTGCCACAGGTGTATGGCGCAATAGACGGGACTCACATCCCGATTTGACCCCCTGCTGACGGCTACAAGGATTTTGTCAATAGAAAGGGCTGGCCATCAATCGTACTACAGGCTGTGGTAGACGATTCTTAGCATCATAAGGGGCATTTGTGCTGGCATGACGTGGCAGTCTTCACCACTTCTGACCTGAACAGGTGCGTCTGTTTACCTTGGAAGAGGGTACAATTAATCTCAGATTGAATGAAAATGCAATTCACATATTATCTTTTAATTCCACAACGATGTATGAGTACCATAAGTATCATCACAACAATTAGCTGTACGGTTTTTAATCATTGTGCTCATTTATATAGCCTACATCTTATTGCTACACCTTCTGTGGATATTCTAGATTCCCTGAGAGACATCCCCAAACCCCAACTGAAATGGAAAGTGTCCAGGTGCGCCTCCGGTTAGCTGAAGATCCAGCCTCCATCCGAGCAGTCTGATATTGACCACAAGTTCATGCCGACCGTTGTGGAGAGGCAAAGGTTTTTTACAACCGGGCCCTGAGCTGCACCACCAAAATCTACCACAACCACCTCATCACCCACAGGAAGGTTCCCCAAACGCAGAGACAGCATCTATCCACCAAGCTCTACTTAGACATCTGGATATAAGAGTCTGCCAGTTGCACAAAGGCAAGCTACACATTCTCAGTTAACAATTGCGTCATATCAACTTTAGATTTGTATGATCCAAATCAGTTTTTTTGCCTATTTTCTTTCTTGGGGGCACTCTCATTTTATAGCTTTTTAATTTGTACAGAGTAGTGATTGTGCTCTAGACAACAATGCAGACAACTGTATTGTCATCTGTAAGTGGCCAGCCCAGTCTAAACCTCAAGCCATTTTCAATAGAGTGGGGTGAAGCTACAGCACATTTTTAAAAACAGTATAGCGGAGGAGTTTGGGAATCTCTTTGCTAACTTTGCAAACTTGTCTTTCAGCTTTATTGCACGTTTCTAGCACAGAATGGCCACGACTGGCTGCCAACAAAATCTTATCTTTGCATGTTCAGTAAAAATATATAATGTTCTGCATTGTGCAAAAGAAACACTCAATGCTCGATTAATTGTTCTGTATGGTAAAATACTAAACAAAGACAATAACTAGTCTCCTAAACTGTGTTTAAGATATAGCTTCGAAGATCTAGTGGATCTTTGTTTTCATGTAGTACTTACCAAAGTACTTGCAAGATTCCCCTGCCCTCCTGTACAAACACACTATAAGTGTCATTTGAAAACACAACTTAATAAAATGTTCAGAAACACCGACTGAGCCATTTTAAGATGCACCTGAACACAACGATCAGTAACCAATTCTGGAACTTTATTCCCCTCACCCAATGATTTGGCTCTTAAAAAGGTGGAGTCAGTTCTGTAGAAAGCTTGTTGTCAAAATCACTTTTTGTCAAAATCAGTGAACATCACCTCCCAATCCACTACCTGTCTGTACTGTGTGTGCGCTGAAAAAAAAGGTTCAGTGTTAATACATAGCCTAGGCTCTGTAAATCGGCATGTTGCTAACTACGATGGCCCCTTGGTTTACATACCAGTTTATGTGCATTAACACATTTTTTAGCGCACAAAGTTTGGACAGATAGCGGATTGTGCGGAGACATTTACTGTTGACAACAAGCATTCTCCAGAATCGCTGACTCCACCTTTAACAACTTAGGTAAACTGGTGTTGGCCTTGAAATGTATTGTAATTGCACACTCACTGACACGTTGTGTGTTATGAGCAGGGCCACATGGAGGGTCCGGACACACAATTCACAGCTGAATTTTCTTCTTGCCACTTTATAACCACTGAGACGAGACGGTGCATCATCTCCATAACAACATCTCTCTGTGCTTCTGTTCTAACTTCTGACTTCCAGACTTTTTGCTACAATTCCAATTCTAGTGATGAATCGGCAAAAAACCCGTTTTATTTCTCTGATTGGCAGCTTTGTTCTAGAGGCGCTCAGCAATCTCTCTCTTCAGTCGCTCTCCATTTCACTTGACCATTAAATCTTATTACCTTGCTTTCGGCGGTCGTCGAGGCTCCCTCTAAAACTGTGCCATTTCGACCGGATGAAATGGATTATCGATCATGTTATCGCTATAGTTTTCTCAATATGGCAAAAGTTGCACATGGCAGCTTTGACTGAGGAAATAGAGAGCGAGAGAGACAGAGACCGAGCGAGCAGCAGTGCAGTGTTGGTAGTTGCCCTTTGAGTGGCCAGAGCGGTGAAAGGCTGCTGGGCAGGGGTGACTCTGCCCTCTTGTCATTGTTCCCAGAGCTTGGTATTCCTCTCATAGCATGCCCTGGGCTCTAGAGCATATGCTTTTAAAAATCCCAGGCCCTCCTAATGGCCCCACACGCCTCCCAAACTCACACTTTTTAACAAACACACCCCTTGAACTCCCTTTCTTTATCGCAAACCTCTGAACAGAAGGTGAGTCAAATCACAAAAATAATGTTTCAAAAAATAGCAAAATTCCAACCTGATTGTCATGTATGTTTAAATCCCCCCTCCCCCCCTCGCCTCCGTAGATCCCTCTCTTCCCCTGTTTCTTTTATCCTCCCTCTCTCAGGCCTCTCTCTCTGTCTCTCCTTCCTTGTTGCTGAGTGTCCCGCTCAGCTGGCCAGCACCTTTTCACTCTCTGCCTGAGGAATTGTCCCCTGCATGTCAAGTGTAGCCATTAGAAGGAAGGGTTTGGATGAGAGGTGCTTTTTCAGGTCCCCACCCCCCACACCTTTGAATGGAGACAATAGAGCTGTTCTTTAGGTCCAGATGACCACACACAAACTCTCTCTCACACACACACACACACACACACACACACACACCACACACACACACACACACACACACACACACAGCCAGGGAACTTTCTAGTGTCCTACAGCAGTAAGGGCCTGTACGCTTGAGTAAAAGTTCATTGCATGACCAGGGTCTACTTACAGCCCTACAAAGGCAAAAGACCTTAACTTGCCAGAGTGTGGAACTGAGAAATATGACTTTAAAGTTATTTTGTTGTCCAGCCAAATGAATTATAGGTAGGCCACTGGAAATTAGCGATGAGATGTTTTGGTGTGAGATTTATCTACACAAAAAAAAACTTGAGCTCAAAACCTTTTTGACTTTTGCCCTCTTTTTTTTGTTACTATACCCTGCCTTTGTTTTGTCTGCAATAAGTGAGACGTCTCGCCAAGGCAAAAGGCAGTACCTCCACATTATCAATGTTTTGTTGCTGATCACCATGTACAAAATCATTATAGTAACACCTGTATGCTTTGAGCATTCCAAGACAAGGTCAAAGAGCTGTAAGTAGTGTTTTACCTTGTTCTGCCTTTGTTTCTCTTTGGCTTTACTGAGTTACTGTTCAGCCAACCCATTACTTTCTCGAAAAAAACTACAAAATTCAAGATACTTATCCACATGAAATGAAGTCTTGAATTTCCCAAAAATATCATTAACTCATTTTTGACCAAAAACAAAGTTACGGCCTTTTTCCTTTGCACGGCAGAGTAGTTGAGGACCAAGAACAAATCCAGACAGGCTAGCTAGACCATCTGTCCAATCTGAGTTTTCTGTTGAAGACTAAAACTATTTCTGAACGTACACACGTTCCACCAAAACAAGTTCCTTCTTGCGGCACTTTAGCAGAGGCACTGCGCTCAGCTCCGCCCAAGATGATTGTGATTGGTTTAAATAAATGCCAAAACATTTTTCTCCCATCCTGGAATGCTGTGTGGACTGGCCAGACCTTCCTCCACAGCTCTGTGGAGGAAGGTCTGGCAATGCGAGACTATTGTAAGCAGGAACCCAGCCTCAACACAACATGTCACTGACAACATTGTTTTACCTTGTGTCTGCTTTGATATGCTTAAAAAAGAACTCAAATTGGGTTGATGTATTTATGCATCATAGTGTAGCATTATTTATCACATCCAATCTGACATGCCAGTGTAAAAGCAACAGGATCCAGGCCAAGACATTGAGCTTGGCAATCTTATGCCCAGAAACTTTCAGGAAGCTTCTGGGCAGGAAACCTCAAGCACACTCTCTTTAAGGACACAACACAAAGTTGGCATTTACCCCATTCTCTTCCAGCTCCTTTAAAGTCATGGGTGTCAGGACATGTTACTCAGTGCTAACTTTTTACAAGATGTGGCAGTGTGCTTTGCTAAGGAGCGGACCTTGACATCCTTATCTAAAAGGTCTCTTAAGTTCCTGGCTTTAGAGAGTGACTTACAGGAAGTTGTAAGCCCTACAACAGCATTCCCATTTTGTATAAGCCCCTTACTGATAATGCGCCATACAGTCTGGCCATGCTTGCCTCCTTGCCTGACAAAGTCACTCATAGCAGCGGATTAGCATGCTGCACAGTGGCACTCCATCTCTAAATTGCAGAGGTATTCTGTAATGTACCCATGATGGACGTGCTGCAACATGCAGTAGCTAGCGCCAGTGCTCCGCCACCCTCTGCGTCTCTGTCACTTTCTGTCACTGTCGCCTCCAACCATCCCTCCCTCCTTCCATTCTTCACCTTCTCCCCTACCTGGTTGCTACATTTGTGTTGAGTAGTAGGAATCAAGTGGGAGGCCTGTCCTCCCCCTGCGGCAACAAGAATGTCAAGATCCTGGCTTATTCTCAGGGCTGATTGCTGACCTCTCCGGCTAATACAAGGCCAGGAAAACACAGCTCCTGAGGAAACATAATGCTTCCCTTTAGAAACTCCCAGGCACCCCGCTGCGAAGGCACAAACAAGCCCTGCTGCTTACATGCATTCCCGCTGCATATAAACACAGAAGTTAACCTTTCTCCCTGTTTTGGAGCCAGCCTTGGGTTAAGGGGTCCCCTGAACAAAAGCTAAGATGGGTACGGGTGTAATTATTTCTATAAAATGGAACGCAACTCGTGAATTGCATACATACCGTACCATTAGAAGCCATTTGTAAAGCTAATGAGAGTGGGGAGGGCTAACTTTTTTCATCACGCATTGTTTCCCAGCAGATTACTTTTTCACGTTCATGTTGGATTGTCACTCTGCTTTCTCTTCTTTTTCTTGAGATATCGCTACGTTTTGGGTGAAAGGTCTCCATTTGGAGGCTAGATGGTCACATGGAGCAATGTAATAAAACCAGATAAACACAGCGCAGAGACTTAGCTTTTTTGTTCAAAAGCAGAAAAATGCACCGTTTCAATAAGGTCCTTTTTATTAGTGTAGGATAGCATTCCAAAGCTTTTTAATCCAGCATGGAATTACAATGTCTTTGTTAAAAAAAAAAAGCTTCAGTGCGACCATAGCCCTGTTAGAAGTCTGAAACTTCTCAGAGACTATGTAAGGGTTAATGCCCGTCCATTGTCAGGTAGTAATGGAAGACGAGAATGTAAATGGACTGTTCTGAGTTTTACCAACTACTCAAAGCTCTTTTACATAGTACAGTACACATTCTCACACTGTGGCCCAGGCTGCTGTACAAGGTGCCACCTGCTCGTCAGATACACACTCACACACACTCCAATAGTGCAACTCAGGGTTCAGTGTCTCGCCCAAGGACACTTCAACATTGGACTGCAGGGCCAGGGATCAAACCCCCAACCTTCCAATTGGCAGGCGGCCGCTCTACACTGAGCCACAGCCGCCCGACAAACCGTCTGAAGTATCTTTATTAGTCTCCCTAAGGAGAAATTTGTTTGAGTTACAACAGACACACAACAACGAGCACAGGGTTAAAACAATTAAAAGACAAATGTCCAGTAAAATTATGGGCTATTTAAAGAGCTGTGCAAATTACAGAATACAAATTACCATTTTCTATACTTGATTTATATTTATATTTTTCAAAAAAAGTTAAATAAATCAAAAGCCATCCTTCCTACATTCTTCTGTTCACCCACACATGCCTTACAACCCTTCAATCCTATTTCCATACACATCCATGCATTCAGTCTTAAAAAAATCAGAAGAAATTGTAATAATTATTCATTTATCCATTCATCAATATCCAGACATTCAGTTAAAAATGTACATTCATTCCTCCATTCGTATCCATACATCCAGTCCAATAAGTCCATTAACAATGGGCAATGGACACCGTGAAGGACATTAAGCTGCTTATACCATGGTCACTTGTCAAATAACATATTTTTAAAAAAGTAGTTTATATTTTAATTAGTTTTACAATCAAAATCTAAAGTTTTTACAAACAATAACCCTGTTTCCCTGGTTACGCCTGAGGGTTGGACTAATACCTGAAACAATCATTCCCATCCCATAAGGTTCTTTTGCAATGCAAACGTTGTGCACTCCTCCAGGAAATAGGAAGGACCTCAGCTACGACTCGCCTCCTTTATCAACGGGAGATATCTATAGTCCGCTCAGCTACAAGCCAGAACGCTAACGCTATGCTAGCAACACCAAAGTCAATGATATTGTGTACAGTTGGCAATCAGTGAAAATAATTTGACAGTATGTTGAACAAGAAGATAAGCTAGCTATCCAGTTATGTCATTGTCCCCTACAAAACATAAGGACTTTTACGAACAATTTTATCCATGATGTGTAACGTTCCTGTCGGCCGCAGCCTGAAGTAGCAACCTGAACAGTGAACGGGATGTGAGAAAACGTTACTAAACTAAGCGAAACTAAGTCAGTTTAGAGGGGACTTCTTTCCGCTTGTGTGTCAGCACCGTCCTGTGGTGTTCAGAGGACGTGTTGGAAATAACAGACCCACATTTCCTTTTTGTTTAAGTGGAACGCATTCATTTAGAACAGTAAACAGCCAGTTTCACCAGAACTCCTTTAGTAGGTGTCCTACATCACTTTTTTATGGACACCCTGGAGCCAATCAGAATCGAGTATTCACCCAGACCCTGGTATAATGCACAATAATTCCAAAAAAATGCATTGTTTATTATTAGCCACCGCCATCTTGACTTCTGTCTGCTGACCATACCGACCAATCACATGTCCGGAGACAGGCAGCTTGCTCAGCCAATAGATAACCCTAACCTGATACAAGCAGGAGGTAGTATGTAGTGTGTGTATTGCTGACGGACAGTGCTTCGGCTGTGCTTCCACCCAACATAGTCCCAAATTATTATCTGCCTAGGAAATGGTCTAGTCTCCATCTGCATTGCTATTTGTTCTCGTTGTGAACACGCAGGCCACAAGAAGTAATTAGGTCGTTGTTGTTTTTTGTTGACTCCCTTGTCCTCACAACATGCCAACCGGCAGCATGGGATTCCATTCACTATGCTAAGCTAACTAGCCGCGTCGCACCAGACTAAAACAATGCATGCACTGAGACAAAAAATGCGTTGGCCCCCCTATCTACAGCAACGGGAGACAGTGATAAGCCCTATTTCGACAAACGGTGGCGGGTTCCTTTGAGGAGTGGTCTCTAACATCAAGAGCCTTCCCTACCTATCAGTATCAATTCTTGGCAACAGATGTGTCCGTTCTGCCCAACCAAAGTTTCCACCGCTCACGGAAAATTACATCAGAGGATTATTATCTTGAGTAGAATCAGCTTGCATGCAGAGACAATATACAGTCACTGCAATGAAAAACCATTGATGAAGCTATTACCAGTATGTGCTAGGAGTGATTAAGCCATAGCTGTCTGGGTTCAGAACATCTGGCTAATGGCAAATAGGGCACACCTTCGTCTTGTGCCAGGCGTGTGTCAGTCCTGTGTGAGTTTCATAGTATAACCCTATAAGGGTTGCTTTCCATAAAGCCCGGCCGGTACGAGACGCAAGCTCCAGCCGTGAGTTATGAAATGTCTGTGAGTTGTCAGCATGGGTTTAATTGTTTCAAACCCCTCCTTTTCCCTTCTGCTTACGTTTTTCTCATGTAAGTAAGTATTTTCCACATTGCAACCACATACTCATCGTGTGTGTGGGTGTGTTTGTGTGTGTGTGTGTCTGCAGCCAGACATGTCTGAGGCCTTGCCTTAGCCAGCTGCTCCCAGCGATGAGGTGGAGCACCTGCACTCTGACTTACTCATTCAGACACACACACACACAGGAGGACTTCTACATGTGCACACATTCTAAATTGTCTAGCCTTGGGATTACTTTGAATCATCTGAGTCATACTGTGTGTTTGATATGATCATCTAAGGAATGAAATCCCTTTTGTATTTGGTTGGCGATAACCTTGACTTGTTTTTTTTTTTAAATCTACTGAATAGAGAGATGTCAGAGTGGGCCCATGGAAAGGCACCCCTGAGCAGTTGGGGGTTTGGTGCCTTGCTCAAGAGCACCTTGGCAGTGCCCAGGAGGTGAACTTACCCCTCTCCAGCTACCAGTCCACCTGTGGTTCTTACAGTCTTTTGAATAGTTATCAGAGTATATGGATCCAATTCTGAATTCATTTCTTAATGGTGTACAGCAGAGATGAAAGTGAAAGTATACGCATTGACCCGCCTCACACAGACGTAATCAAACCTCTGAGATGGTTAGACTCTCACGGGAATTGTAATACGTTTTTTTTTTTTTAAGCAACAAAGCTAACTACAGTAAACGTTAATGGATGGTCGATAATGGATAAAATATGGACAACAGGACTATCAATACCTGATCTAAGACTATGGATTTATTGTACCCAAGTCCCCGAAAAGAAGCAAAAGTTCCAGACTAGATAGAAAATATTCAATCTCCCTGGGGACAGAACAGCATCGGAAAGCAACAGCTGTTAGCTTTCAGAGGAAGAAGACGGCGTTTACGATGTTATTAAATCATCAGTAAACTGCACATTTTGAGACCGAGACACTCGCCCACGCGTAAAAACAGCACCTCTGATTCATAGTTTAATAACTTTTTGACCATAACAACTCACCAAAAGTTGCCTCTGAAACCTGACGAATTAGCGGTTACGGAGGTCTCTTCCGGGTCTTTCTAGCCCCTAAAGGTTATTTTCTATCCAGCCTGGAACTTCCAGCTTCTTTTGGGGTCGTTGGGCTTTAAATCCAAACGTTACATCCAAGATTGATCCACTTTATGTCCATAATTCATCGAGTTTTGGCTCATTTCTGCCGCTAGCTCGCGGCTCCGTCTCTCCTCTCTGTTGTTTCCGGAAATACAGGCACCAGCATGCCCATATATGGAAGGCCAAAGGGGACAAGAAGGCCAATAGGCTGTATGGAAGGCCAAGAAGAGCAAATTTTTTACATACATTTGCTTGTGTAGCATTGCTGTGGGTGTAATATTAATAAATATGACATTATTATGTTATTATTGGCATAAGCAAATGTCATGAGAGCAAAAGCGTCTTGACTTTCTTTGAAAAAATGTATGTATTTTGTCAATTGTATAAGTTAAATTGTTATAAGTTGATGATTATTTCTTCACAGTGTGACTCCCAAGACATATGTCAAGTGTTTTAGAAAGGAAAATGGCTTATTCATTACTTATCTGTCTGTGATATCAATACATATCTAGAAGATTCATGTTCCATTTTATTTATTTATTTATCTTTAAGGCCCTACAACATTTTTTAACATTCAAGTGACCTCACTGCAACCCAAATATTGTAATAACCCAGTTTGTCCTAAAAAAAATGATGTTCATATCTTGACTGTAGACCACAGGGTGGATGTTTTACAAGCTTTTTCATAAAATAAATCCAGACGGACAACAAACTGTAAAAATGGCCTCAGGGCTCAGAGGGTTATAAAGTACATGCACATACAGTAGCATGTATAATAAGGTGACCTTTTCTCAAATGAAAACCGAGGGAGATTTATTTTATCAGTACAGCCTCCAATATTATTAAAATAGGCCTATTTGATGTTCTTAACTATTAAAGAAAACAGGGAGACAATTCCAGTTTACTGTAATTTGACCATTGTAACTGTCGTTGTGTTGCAATAAACTAATGTGTGCAGACATGGTAAAATTGGGTACTAGCCTAACTTTTTTTTTTTTGCGGATTAAATGACAAAACCTTATAGGCTTTAGCCAAAAAACTAATGTGACTAATGTAAAGCCATACGTAGCCCTAATTTTGGATACAGTACTAAAGAAAATGGAAAGACGAAGATGTTTCTAAAAGCTGCTCTAGGCCCTGCAGAGTTGTATCAAAAGAAGAACATGATGCGATTGAGACCTCAAATCTGTTACCCTGGTTTTTTCCTGACACTTTACTCAAAATAGCAATGCTATGTGTTATTAATGCAGGCTGGTCACACAAGGCAGCACCCCCTGGTCAAAATACGTTGCTGCGCGGCTGTATGTTTCCTTGGTTGCACAGTCAATATGTTAATAGGAGTCAGGACCTTCTTAAGGTTAGCCTGATTTAAGTCTCCAGCAACAATGAGCACTGCTTCAGGATTATCAGTCTGTGAGCAGCTCAGTTCTTTGCAAAGATCTGAAAGGGCAGCCTCTGTACTTCCCCTGTGGTGGAATGTAGACCGCTGTGATAATGACCGATGTAAAGTCCCTTGGTAGAAAGTTCCATGGACCCCTTGAAAATGAGATATAAGATTAGCGTAGCTGCTTAGAGAAATAGCTCAATATGTACTGGGTGGTTGAGCAAGAGAGAGAGAGAGACAGTGGTTTCCACGACAGCAAAACGGTGTTGGCGATCAGAGCCGAAAATAAACACAGCCGTTAATGGTGCAGGGACTTGCCTTAGTGCCTCGACAATACAAAAACTAAATGGATTGCTTTGACAGCGTCATCCAGTTCTAAAACAGTGGCAATATACCATCGATGAGGCGAATCAAAATTGAAATCCCTTCATGATTTATTTGCAACAATAATTTAGGGACCGGGCTACTCACGGAGTGGACTTGGGACTTGACTTGTGGAATTACTTCAAGTCAGAGTGACCCTACATTTGGCTTGAGACTTGAGCAGGCAGACATAAGACTTTCCTCAAAATGCTGGCTTCTGATTGAAGATGGTTTCAGTCCCTTATAAAGATGTGTCAGTCCATGTCCTCTTCCATTCATCAGACTCTTAAAGTCTCGCATTAGCTTCAAATATGGACGTATTGCACATTGTCTTTTTTAGAATAGCCAGGACTGTTGAGATTGAGACTGATGCTCATAGTTGAATTTAATATTTATGAGGTTAAATAGAAATGCAAAAATGTGAGTTCACCTGAAAATAAATGTTACAAAATGCATTTTAGCAGAATTCTGTCAAATTGGACAGACAGTAACACAACAGTGGTTCGTGTTTTTGGTAAAACTGTCAGGAACTAAATAAGGCGCAAAACTGATGAAGTAAAACAACAAAATACTTAGAGTAACTTTTACTCAGAAGAATCAAATCAAACCCTGTTACTAACCTTTCAGCACCTAGAATGTGAATTGTTCAATTGGCAACTTCCGGGTCTGAAAAGTGACGCCAATGCAGAAGTGCCTCAAACTTGCATGATACCACATTTCCAGCAGGGGGGAACTCCTGCCATACATGCGTATGAATGACGCCAATATGCTGAGGTCTGTTGTTTACCAGGCGGCAAAACATAGCTGGGTGACTTGGGTCAGAAGGGTTGAAAAGCCATTGCAACCATAGAGACACTGGCTTGGATGCCTTATCATCCCCAGCTCCCCCTTTTGTCCAAATATGGTCATTTCTGACTCCAAAAAATACCAAGATGGCGACGGCCCAAATGCTAAACTCCTGGCTTCAGAACAGCAGTCCACAAACCAATGGCTGACGTCACTGATGCTACGTCCTTATTCTTTACAGTCTATGGGATAGTTCATGAAAGCATCCTAACCAATACATAGCCCAAACAGCTATTTGGTGAACTTTTTAAAGCCTCATTTCCCATTAGCTAGAACAGGACACACCCACATTTTGATGGTTGTTGATTGGATGGTCATAATAACATGTCGAGCCTCACTTAAACAGTAGATGGAGCGGCAGCACCCTGCTGGGACTGATAGGACACCCTTAATTCAAATACAGCACATTTCGAACAGCTCCACTACGTGATTTGCAAAGAAGAGGGTGTTAACTTACTGCTGCTGCTAAACATATTGATGATACTTTGTTAAATCCCCATGGCTTTACTACCGCTTGGTTAGCCTTAAACACAACCCTTCCCTGTTATTGCATGGGATTCTCAATGAAGCCAATCCAGAGAGAGCTACAGTTACCCCTCATCCTGATGGGAAAGCATGTAAAGCATCTGGGTCTCTCCGGGCGACCACCTTATTACCCCTGGTCGATAATCCTGCCAGTCCTGCAAGGAACGTTTAGATGAAGCACACCAAGGAAATAGAAGGGAGGAAATGAGAGGAAGCGAGGGGACAAGAAAGGACACTAGAGGACATGAGTCGAGAGGCGGAGAGGGAAGGCCAGAAAGGACAAAAAGTTAGGGACAAGGAGAGGAGATCAAAGACAGTAAAGAAAAACTAAAAAGGGAAGAAGGTGAGCTCTGACAAGATGGAGTACTTGGCCCTCTCTGTGTTTTGGTTCTGTGATGTCTGACTCAGCACTTTTGAGCTTTAGTGTGTGACGTTTGGATATTAATGAACGTCCGTTACATCCCAGCCATCGCCCCTAGGCTAATTAAGACTATCAGCTCCACACCACTCTCTCTGTTTTTCTCTGTTATCAATGTTCAGAAACTGGTGCCGTCCGGAGCGACAGAAACTACGCACTATAACTTTAACCCTCTATTGCGTGGTGTTTCCATATGGCAACCAATTATTTTTCTTAGTTTTTTTTTCACAACAAACCATGTAAAATGCATTGTTTTCTTTTGAAATGAAAAGTGTTGAGGGGAAAGTTTGAAGTGTTATTAATTGGATGACTTCACATAACCAGGAAATCCTGTTTCCCCGCCCCTTTTCCGGACATGTAACACACTAAAGATCACGTTCCGGGATCAGCCAAAATGTGGTTATTTTCCTTAATTTTAGAAGCATTTTTTTGAGAAAAAAAAATTCAACTGTTATCTGGGGTAAGTAAACTTTCAATTTTAATCACATAAACCAGTTAAAATGCTACATTTTCCTGTAAAAGGCTCAAATTAATTTGTTGCCATATGGCATATAATTTGTTTGGTGTTTTTTCAATAAAAAACATGTTTTTAAAGGAATAATGGATTTCTTGGCACTTTCCAAAAAATGCGCACCCCTTTAATCATTTTTAAGTATTATTTTTCTTTTTTCTTTTCTTTTTTCACAACTACATTATTTAGGCAACCTGGAGTCATAAAAAACACATCAAGACCTTTTTACCATGTATAAAAAATAATTCATGCAATAGAGCAGGGGTCTTCAACAGGGGGTCCGCGACCCCTAGGGGGTCCGCGGATGTACTGCATGGGGGTCGCGAAAGTTTTGGTTGATTAGACTTTTTTTTATTCCCCCCCCCCCCTGCAATTTTTTCCACTAATTGAAATGTCTTTAAATACACATTAACATGAATTCAACACACTGTAGTAAACAGATAAATGGAGGCAGAAGATGCACACATGGCACTATGGGACCAGTTTGATATAACACAATTTTATACAATATATATAAGTAGGGGGTCCCCGCTCCATCTCGCCATCAGTTTGGGGGTCCTTGGCCTGGAAAACGTTGAAGACCCCTGCAATAGAGGGTTAAGTCCAAGTCTACTCTGCATTATTTTAACAAATCGTGAAGAGGTGAAGAGGAGATGTGTGTTGTTTAACCCAAGGATTAGACACAGGCAGGCGATGTTAGCCATCAACCTCTTCTTCACACACAAAAAACACAGGGAGAGCCATGCCCGTAGACCGTAAAAGAAACAGGCGCCGTATCGGTGACGTTACCCAGTGGTTTGTTGGCAAACTGTCCCTTAAGTTACCATCTAACGCTGGCGGTAGATAGCTAGCTTTGTTGGCATAACGCTGAACAAGTCATTTTTAGGCAACCAAAGTTCAAGGGTCAAAGAAGGAAGAAGAAGAAAGAAGAAAACATGGACACCACCCTAAAACATGTTCAGGTCTATTTTAATGTCCACAGTGTCATGGTAAGCATGGTTAGCCTCTATCATGACTGACAGCATCCCCTGCTTTATTGTCATATTAAAATAAATGGGACCATAATATACTAAATGAACATAATGCTGTATAGAAGAAGACTTGAAACTAGTGATTGACACCTTGAACTCATCATGTAAATGTTTTCTCAGGTAATAAATCAAGTGGGAAGTAGGGTTATTTTCTCATATGGCGGTTTTCCACTGCGTGGTATCTACTCGACTCGCCTCGACTCTACTAGCCTTTTTTGGTTTTCCATTACGAAAAAAAGTCCCTGGGACCTGCTACCAGGTACTTTTTTTTTTAAGTACTACCTCAGTTGAGGTTCCAAGCGAGCCGAGGCGATACCAAAAGGTGACGTGGAAACCTGCAGACCGCTGGTTGGTCGGATCACTGCGTTTTTAGCAAACAAGAGTGCGGAGTGTGTGTCCAGAACAAACGGGACATTTAAAAAAAAAATCTAGCCAGACACCGACAGGTTATCTACTCTCTGCACTATTCTCACTTATCAACTGTTCAATATTAAGGGCTATTAGCGGCTTTATGTCGTTTCCAATATTGCACACTGTTACTTTAAAAAAACAAGACAACGTATCAAAGAAATGTTTTTATTTAGCTTTTCAAGTAGCGCATCTAACCCTCCCGTCTTCTTCCTCTGCACCCTGCTGGCCCAGATGCATCCCAGTCGTTGTCATAAGCCTCTCCGTGACTCTCATAAAGATTATACGAAGCCCAGCAGGTTAGAACCGGAGATCTCACCGGTCGGACATCGCCCACCAGACGGTCTGCGGCGGCGATTTTGCAAAGCGTGAATGCTCTGAAACACAAACAGTACACAGCATACATATTTTGGTGTGTAATCATGGTTGTTAAAGTTCATGTACTTTATATAGCGTATAGTAAAGACTGACCGGGGCCCCTAACACATGCAAATGTTAGCTAACGTTACCGGGAAACTTAACTTACCCTTTTGTGTCGGCGAACAACCGTCATGTCGACGTCTGAACTCCGTCGGAATTCCCAAACTCCTGTTTTTTTTCAGCGGTGATTTTTGTTGCTTCCTTCAGCTTCTTTTTAAACAAAACGTTTCTTCTTGCTGCGGCGAGTATGCGACGTGCTGTTGTGAGTCGCGTTGAAAATGACATCATCACGCGTAGCTATGGTGACCAGCCACGCTGAGGCGTTACTCAATCTGCAATGGAAAACGGACGCAGAATGCGTTGAGTCGAGTAGAGGCGAGTCGTGGCGAGTCGAGTCGAGCTGTTACCAGCAGTGGAAAAACGCCAATAGACTTCTAGTGAAAGGGACTTCTTTTTGGAGCCAGTGAAGTCGCCCCCCTGCTGGAATTTTGATAGAATGCAGGTTAAAGGCACTCACTTTTCAGGCCAAGAAGCATCTTGTCAGAAGCATTACTTCATACAGTCGTTGAATATGACATGATCGCACCACCAACCTTTTCAATTTTCAATGAGGTCGTTGAGATAAGGACCAAATGAGTGTGTTCTTATTAAAATAGAACGTTGACTGTACATGTGATCCACTTTACCCCCTGTGCCATCTGACTCCAGAAGCCCAATCTAATCAGGTCTCTAAAGCCAGCTTGCTGCTCTAGGACCAGGCCACTCCATCCTTACCTCAGCTGATATGCATGTGGTCAAGAGAAGGAAGTGGCTGAGATAACTGAGGCGTTTCTCAGTCAGACAGCCATGAGGTAAGGCAACAGGAATCTCTCACAGGGCATTACCTCAGTCTGCAGGCCTACAAACTGCTGTTGTGGTGTCTAGAAAAAAAACAGAATTGAAAACCCCCTCCGTAGGTGGTACCTATTTTAGGGCCCTGGTTCATCGTTATTCTTATTGTCTGCTGGGGTAACAGAAAACACCGTGACTCATGATTTCACATTATGGGATTGGCTTGACAGCTAATTAAAGGATATGCCTGCTCTTGTTCAAGCATAGAGTGTGTCAATTTGTTAGGTGATTTCACATCTAGTGAAGTAGGTGTCTTTGTTTGGGGAGATGTGTTTTGGACTGAAAGACGTGCTAAGTAGTCAGTTAGTTTCTTTTTTAAATCCTTTGAGTCTCATCGTCGCTATATCCTCAAAAGCAATAATCTTTTTTTTTTTATCTGTAACAGTATGCTACGCTGCTTCCCGGCCCAACCGCAAGGAATGTTCAGAATGCACCTGAAGGAGTCAACAATAAAAGTATTTAGGAGACGGTAAATTGCACACAATGACTGCCCAGTACAACAGATGCCTTTGTTGTGTGTACTCCCAGCTCACCACAGAGGTACAGCACGGGCAGGGATCCTGTTCCACTGCTGTAATCTGAGATGAAAAAAAAAAGAAAAGCAGGGGAAAAAAAAAAAAGAATGGGTAACTTCAGATGCTATCTCCTCTTCTGCATCATCTGAGCCATCAGAGACAATCAAAGACTGTGTGTGGCACACTCACTCACCCTGATCCCGAGCCAAGGCGCCGCAAAATTAATTTTGATCCGAGCGATATCCACGAGCTCAAGGCCAATGCGTCTACGCCCGTAGAGGACCCCACCCCAAGCCATCCGAGTCCTCGTGTCTCTGATGTTTTTGACTCGGTGCCCTCCGCGGTGGCTCACTCTCAACAAATGGCTAAATCTACAGGAATGTCCATGTATCAAAGTCTGTCTCTAATGTGCTGCTCTTGCGAAGCTATGCGGACTCGTCCCATCTGATAGCGGGCAAAAGTAAACGTTTCTCTGTCACTGTTCATCGCCCGGAGATACGAGGGATTTGTTATTTCTGGGGTGTTTTTCTTTCTTTCCTCACCTCTCGTCTTTATCTCCCTTGGCAGCTGGCGCCAGGCGTGTGTTTAGAAGAACGGGACGTTGTTTTCCTTCGCGCTGTCAGGGAGGCCGTTTAAACCTGAAGTGGTGCAGCGCTACGTATTGGAGATGGTGCGTGCACACACAAACGAACGCACGCACGCACACACACACACACACACACACATACACACTTGCAAACACATTTGTTCGGCATACTTTCCAGGACTCACTTCCATACCCTTTCGACCTGTCTTGCTCCCAACCAGCGCCCTTAAGCTAACCCCAATAAAAAAAAAGCAATCATGTTAGATTGTGCTGAATGCAATAATATTGGAGGGGGGGGGGGGGGGGGGGGGTCGTCTCAGATTTTGAGAATAAAGTTGAAATATATTGAGAAAGAAATCATAATGATGTAAGAAAACTTAAAGGAAAAAGTCATAATATCCTGAGTAACGGCTGCAATATTTAGAATTATGGTGTTATGTTTTGAGGATAAAGTTGCATTTTAGGATGAATGTTTCGATTTTACAGACATTTGAAATGGAATCTTCAACTTTCTTCTCATGACATCATGACTTCTTTCTCAATAACAACTCTTGAAACTTAGCACTGCCACGTTTTCCATAAAAGTTACAACTTTGTTCTCCTTTCATTGCCAATTTTTCTTGAATCTATTTTCACGCAATACAAACTTTTTTCTTAAAATATGACATACTACATAACATGTTTACCTTGTTTACAGGGCATGACAACCTTTTCTTATAAACACTTATTTCATATTTCTATATTTGGTTATGTTTTCTCACTTTGCAACATTTTCTAAATTGCTGAGCTTTGAAGGCCACCTGACTTATACAACTTCTTTTTGAAAATGATTTAAGCATTATTTCTTAAAAATTCTGACTTTATATATTACACTGTATGACTACAGTACTTTTACCCCAAACACACTAAACTATTTTTCTCAAAATATTTCAACTTTATTCTTGAAATCTCGGATATTAACAGTGTCCTTAAAAGTTTGACGAAACCAAATCGGGTTCACCTCCAATTCAATTTTCAATTCAATTTTATTTATAGTATCAATTCATAACAAGAGTTATCTCAAGACACTTTACAGATAGACCACACTCCGGAATTTACAAGGACCCAACAGTTCTAATAGTTTCCTCCAGAGCAAGCAACAGTGCGACAGTGGCGAGGAAAAACTTCCTTTTAGGCAGAAACCTCGGTCAGACCCAGGCTCTTGGTAGGCGGTGTCTGACGGGCCGGTTGGGGTTAGAATGAAGAGTGGCAATAAAAATAGAAAAAATTAGTAGTTTGTAGAAGTTCGTTGTAGTAGTTCATGGCATAGCAGGACGCTGTGCGGCATTACAAGGCACAGCAGGACGTTGCAGGACGTTGCAGGACGTAGCAGGGCACCGCAGTGTAGCAGTTGAACATGGCATCACAGAACGTGTAGCGGGACCATGGCGACAGCTGCTACCCTGATTTCGGAGCCTCTCTGATCCAAGGGAACATGCTGGTGAAAAAAGAACATAAGGACTCCGGGGAATGACTCCCCAGAAATAGGTTAGTAACACGCATTTCTGGGACATGGATGCACATAAATGAAAAGATAGAAAGATAGAGGAGAGAGGAGCTCAGTGTATCAAAATAAGTCCCCAGCTGTTTAAAACTATTACAGCAAAACCAAGAGAGACAAGGTAAAGAGAGCTCCAGCCCGGCCGGGCTAGAACTCTCCCCAACCAGATCGGGCTGTATGCCTAGTCTCCCTTTAGTTCTATTATATTCTTGATTATATGTTAGATAAATCTGAAAACTATGTGACTAACTACTACTCCCTAACAATATTCGATTCTATGCCCTAACTAGTGTATCAAAATAAGTCCCCAGCTGTCTAAAACTATTACAACAAAACCAAGAGAGACGAGGTAAAGAGAGCTCCAGCCCGGCCGGGCCAGAACTCTCCCCAACCGGATTGGGCTGTATGCCAAGTCTCCCTTTAGTTCTATTATATTCTTGATTATATGATAGAAATCTGAAAACTATGTGACTAACTACTACTCCCTAACATTATTCGATTCTATGCCCTAACTAGTGTATCAAAATAAGTCCCAAGCTGTCTAAAACTATTATTACAACAAAACCAAGAGAGACAAGGTAAAGAGAGCTCCAGCCCGGTCGGCCAGAACTCCCCCCAACCGGATCGGGCTGTATGCCAAGTCTCCCTTTAGTTATATTATATGAAACTATGTGACTAACTACTACTCCCTAACAATATTCTATTCTATGCCCTAACTATAAGCTTTATCAAAAGGAAAGTCTTAAGCCTACTCTTAAATGTGGAGACGGTGTCTGCCTCCCGAACCCAAACTGGAACCTGGTTCCACAGGAGAGGAGCCTGATAGCTGAACGCTCTGGCTCCCGTTCTACTTTTAGAGACTCTAGGAACCACCAGTAACCCTGCATTCTGGGAGCGTAGTTCTCTCCCAGGGTTGTAAGGTACTATGAGCTCTTTAAGATAAGATGGAGCCTGACCATGAAGAGCTTTGTAGGTGAGAAGAAGGATTTTAAATTCTAGTCTAAATTTTACAGGAAGCCAATGCAGAGAAGCTAAAACAGGAGAAACGTGATCTCTTTTCCTGATTCCCGTCAGAACACGTGCCGCAGCATTCTGGATCAGCTGTAGAGTCTTTATGGATTTTTTCGAGCAGCCTGATAGAAAAGAATTGCAGTAATCCAACCTAGAAGTAACAAATGCATGGACTAATTTTTCTGCATCATTTTTAGACAGGATATTCCTGATTTTTGCAATATTACGTAGGTGAAAAAAGGCGATCCTTGAAATTTGCTTTAAGTGGGAATTAAAGGACATGTCCTGATCAAAGATGACTCCAAGATTCTTCACAGTGGTGCTGGAGGCCAGGGTGATGCCATCCAGAGTAACTATATCTTTGGATAGTGCGTCACGGAGGTGCTTGGGTCCGAGAGCAATAACTTCAGTTTTATCTGAGTTTAACATTAGAAAATTACAGGTCATCCAGGTTTTAATATCCTGAAGGCACGTTTGAAGTTTAGCTAACTGATTAGTTTCATCCGGCTTGATTGATAGATATAATTGAGTATCATCTGCATAACAATGAAAGTTTATGGAGTGTTTCCTAATAATACTGCCTAAAGGAAGCATATATAAAGTGAACAGGATTGGACCGAGCACAGATCCTTGTGGGACTCCATGACTAACCTTGGCGTGCACAGAGGATTCATCGTTAACATTAACAAACTGAGATCGATCTGATAAATAAGACTTAAACCAGCTTAGAGCAGTCCCTTTAATGCCAATTAAATGTTCTAATCTCTGTAATAAGATATAATGGTCAATGGTATCAAATGCAGCGCTAAGATCTAATAACACAAGTACAGAGATAAGTCCTTTGTCTGATGCAATTAGGAGGTCATTAGTAATTTTAACAAGTGCTGTCTCTGTGCTATGATGAACTCTAAATCCTGACTGAAAATCCTCAAATAAGCTGTTGCTATGCAGAAAGTCGCACAGCTGTTTGGCGACTGCTTTCTCAAGAATCTTAGAGAGAAATGGAAGGTTGGATATAGGTCTATAGTTGGCTAAAACATCTGGATCAAGGTTTGGCTTTTTCAGAAGAGGTTTAATTACAGCTACTTTAAAGTACTGTGGTACATAGCCTGTTAATAAAGACAAATTGGTTATATTCAGTAGTGAAGTGTTGACTAATGGTAAAACTTCTTTAAGTAGCCTAGTCGGGATGGGATCTAAGAGGCAGGTTGATGGCTTAGATGAAGAAATAATTGAATTAAATTGATAAAGATCAAGTGAAGCAAAGCAGTCAAACATGTATCTGGTTTTACAGCTGTTTCTAACGTTCCTGAGTTTAGAGATAAGCCAGTTAAAGGCAGGTCTTGGTGAATTTTGCTTCTAATAGTTATAATTTATCATTGAAGAACCTCATAAAGTCGTTACTACTAAGAGCTATGGGAATACTTGGCTCAGTAGAGCTGTGACCTTCTGTTAGCCTGGCTACAGTGCTGAAAAGAAACCTGGGGTTGTTCCTATTTTCCTCTATCAATGACGAGTAGTACGCTGCTCTGGCATTACGGAGGGCCTTCCTATACGTTTTAAGACTATCTTGCCAGGTTAAACGAGAATTTTCCAGTTTGGTGGAGCGCCAGATCTTCTCAAGTTTCCGCGATATTTGCTCCACTGGCCCATATTCCAAAATGAGCTCCCATGTGTGTCACACACACACACACACACACACACACACACACACACACACACACACACACTGTGCGTGTTTATCTCTTGAAGATGCTTTAACCCTCCTGGTGTCTTCAGGTCTAGTTTGACTCCTTTCCAACAAGTTTCTATATCAGAAATTTGGGTTTCTTTCAAACTAATTTTCCAAGAAATGTAACGTGGACGGTTCCCAAAACGCTCCTCACAAGTTAAATTAATAATCAGTTCACTACTTTCGTTGAATTTGTGTGTTTGCTCAATTTTATGGCTTTTGGAGAAAAAAATATTGTTAAAAGAACTTTAAAAGAAGTGTAAAAAAGACCCAGAAATGTCAATAAAAGTGACTAAAATGTGAACAAATGTCAAATAAAGTGACAAAAAATGTGAAAAGATGTCGAAAGAAAAAAATGTGGCAAATGTTAAAAAAAAAAACTTTAAAAATGTTGGGAAATATCCCCCAAAAATTCAAAAGGCTCAGAAACAGTCGACAAACGTTGAAGAAGTGACAAAATCACTGAGGGACAGCCACAAAAGGGTTAAAAAAAAGACAACCATGACCTTGATAAAAGGGTTTTCATTTTAAATTTGGACTCAGAAAAGGAAAGATTTCCTGCATGTAGTAGTAGTAGTAGTGTAGTTGTCAGTAGAGAGACTATCTGTTTGGAGGATAATCTGCTGAGATTGTGTGTGTGTGTGTGTGTGTGTGTGTGTGTGTGTGTGTGTGTGTGTGTGTGTGTGTGTCCTTGAGAACTGCAGTGGTATAACTGATGGTGTCAGTTTATTAAAGCCTGATGTTGTGTTGGTCTGTAGTTCTGGTACATTTAAAGTTAGTTAGCTAGTGATGGTGTTGTTAGTGTTCTTCACCTGTTACCTAGGTTACACCTGTTACCTAGGTTACACCTGTCTGTTGATTCGATAGAATGGAGGTTGTTGAACGCCCTCGCTCCCGTTTGTATTTTAGGTTTATTATTTCCATGCTACAGTAGTTACACTGCATTTAGATAATGGAATAGCAGGTTTATTGTTATTATTTGCTAGCATATATGATTCCTATGCACTGTGTATGTTAGCCTTTACAATGTTATTTATTTTTTTGTACAACCACACACACACACACACACACACACACACACACACACACACACACACACACACACACACACACACAAACACACACATCCATAGCAGATAATAAATAATTCATATTTTATCCGTTATTTTCTTTCCAGAAGCCATATCTGAGCCCACACGCACACATGTAGATTCCTTTAAATGTGAAGGGGAAGATTAAAAAAGAGAAACTGGATCTGTGAATTTTCACAGAATCCCATCTGAATTCCCATCTTGCTGCTCAGTCAGAATCTTATGAACGTGTAGTCCCAGTCTCTGTCATAATAATCCTATAGGGGATGTTGTAGGCCTGTTGGCAGACAGCCATATAAAACGGAGCCAACAACATATAAAGTTCCTCAGCTTGTACTCTAGTAACATGTGTGTGTCCAGTACATTCACAAGGATACTTTAACTTTTATACTTTAAGTACATTTCCAAGCCTGTGCTTTGTTACTTTTACATAAGTATTTTTGACACAAGTATCTGTACTTGTACTTGAGTATGGGAAGTGAGTACTTTTGCCATCTCAGCCAATAAACCAGAGCAGGTTTTTCTCCCACCCTGGACTGCTGTGTGGACGACTAAGGTTAGGCTTAGGGTTAGGGTTAGGGTTAGGCTTAGGGTTAGGGTTAGGGTTAGGGTTAGGCTTAGGGTTAGCCTTCCTTCCTGAGACTATTTTAAAGCACCATTGCTCTGTCCGGCGACAGTGATTGGTTTAAAGAAATGCCAATAAACCAGAGCACGTTTCTCTGCCATCCCAGAATGCAGTGGGAACTAGCCAGACTCTAGCGATGCAAGACTACTAGAAATGTAAATGCTGCTTGAACAAAGAACTGATGGGGACATTTTGTGAGCTATGGCAGTTTGTCCCATCGTGTTTTCAATCACAATCCGAGTCTGTGAACGTGTCTCCTTGACAGCAGCCGCAACCGCCACATCCCGCCGCTCTAACCAGCAAACATCTAACGGCTCCCATTCTTCCCTCATCCCTCCGAACAAAAGCTCCTTCTCTTCTTTTGATGCCACGGGTTTTTTTTCTGAGTCTTCTTCACTTTGACTCGGGCCACCCTCCTCCCTGCTCCTCCCTGCTCCTCCCTGCATATTTTCGGTGTTGTGTTTTTGGTATGCTCTTGAAAAGGCCCGCAAAAGACGGTACAATGGGGCACCTGCCAGGATAATGGGCCCTCAGAGGGAAACACAGCTGGGGCCGAGAGTCACACAGGAGCGACGATGATGGCTCCACTTTAAAGTGGTCAGAGATGATCCACACCTTGTATCCCCCTGGCTGGAATTTCCCCTCTGACACACACACACACACACACACACACACACACACACACACACACACACCACACACACACACACACACACACACACACAAACGCACAAAGCAGTCTTGCTCACATACAAGCACACACGCAAGGTACACACACTCATTGGAGATCGATATTGTCTTGTTTGTTTGTCACAAAGGGGAATGGGTGTTTGTCTTTCCTTCTGAGTGAGTATGTTCATGCTCACACACACATACACACACACACACACACACACACACTGCCTGCTACCAGCACTATCAGAGGGCCGACTATGACACCGCAATGTGAACAGAAACTTTGCTTGTCGGGAAACAAAAGCCAGACTGTTTACATACTGTTTCTACATGTACACAGGACATTAGTCACCAGGATTCCTTTCCCTTTTAAAGGTTGTGAAAAAAAAGTCCCTCTTCAGTCCAAAATACCATTAGTGAGCTAAATTTAGCTGGTCAATAGGTCTGGGGGGGGGGTCAACAGCAAGATGTCTGAAGGCATGAATAATGTGGAGCAGAAGCAGAGAGGGGTGGGGTGCTGATTATAGAGCAGCTCATCTTTCTCTCCTCAAACATTTTTCGAGTACTAACGTGTGCAAAGGAGAACTCGTTAGAAACAATACAACTTTCCATGAAGCATGTCTTTGTAATGCATTATAAACAGTCATAATGGGTTATAATCTGCTTAAAATGCTCTATTGAACCTCTTTTCTGATTGTTCAATGTCAATGTTTGATGTGATTCGTTAGCACGTTTGTTCTGTCTTGTATAATAAAGGAACATTTTTAAAAAAAAGAATCTGTTTGTGGCACATGACCGTATTACCAAGGGGCTTTATTTTGAAAATGCTGAGGCATACCCATTCACAAACAGGTGTAAACTAGTCGTTATATGACATACTGTTTCAATGTCAATGTCAAATGTCGAGCCTAGAATAATAACTGGCAAGTAGTCTTTACCTAGGTACTGTCAGGGCTCTCATACTCTGCTCCTGACTGGCTAGTAGTCTTTACCTAGGTACTGTCAGGACCCTCATACTCTGCTTCTGACTGGCTAGTAGTCCTTACCTAGGTACTGTCAGGGCCCTCATACTCTGCTTCTGACTGGCTAGTAGTCCTTACCTAGGTACTGTCAGGGCCCTCATACTCTGCTTCTGACTGGCTAGTAGTCCTTACCTAGGTACTGTCAGGGCCTTCATACTCTGCTTCTGACTGGCTAGTAGTCCTTACCTAGGTACTGACAGGACCCTCATACTCTGCTTCTGACTGGCTAGTAGTCCTTACCTAGGTACTGTCAGGGCCCTCATACTCTGCTTCTGACTGGCTAGTAGTCCTTACCTAGGTACTGTCAGGGCCCTCATACTCTGCTTCTGACTGGCTAGTAGTCCTTACCTAGGTACTGTCAGGGCCTTCATACTCTGCTTCTGACTGGCTAGTAGTCCTTACCTAGGTACTGAACATGTGCGAGTCCCAACAAAGATGGAACAGAAGTGAGATGTCTCACTCTGGAGCTCAAACAGAGAGCTCAACACACAGGGTGAAAAGGGGAGCGGCAGCAATGTGCAGTACAACAAAAATTTGGTGTTTTATGAAAATTAAACCATGTAAATCTATTCTGATAAAACCTAAATACAATTATAAACCTGAAAATGAGCAGAATATGAACTCTTTAAAAAGAATAGTGATAATATTTAAATTACACACCGGGAGAGTCCGACACAGTCAGACGCAATAAATCTGAGATTAGCTCTCATATTCAAGTTTATGTCTACTTGTTCAACGGTTGTTTGGTAAATTTCTCTAAAACCCATTTAAAGGGGATTTGAATTGCTATTTTTATTCTCAATTGTCATTACAGCGCTGGTGTTTTCCTTTGGGGTCGGCTAAAACCTCTTTGGGGGGTGCCAAAAAGTCCTTAATGCAGGAAAATCCATGGCTGAAGGTAACCGCCTCCCCTGCCGCTTTCCTTTCCTTTCCTTTCCATTCCTTTCCTTTCTTTTCCTTACCTTTCCATTCCTTTCCTTTCTGTTCCTTACCTTTCCATTCCTTTCCTTTCCTTTCCTTTCCTTTCCTTTCCTTTCCTTTCCTTCCCTTTCCTCCTCTCCTTTCCTTTCCTGTCCTCTCTTTTCCTTTCCTTTCCTTACCTTTCCTCTCCTTTCCATTCCTTTCTTTTCCTCTCCTTTCCTTTCCTTACCTTTCCTTAACTTTCCTTACCTTTCCTTTCCTTTCCTTTCCGGTCCTTTCCTTGCCTTGCCTTTCCTTTCCTTTCCATTCCTCTCCTTTCCTTTCCTGTCCTCTCTTTTCCTTTCCTTTCCTTTCCTTACCTTTCCTCTCCTTTCCATTCCTTTCTTTCCTCTCCTTTCCTTTCCTTACCTTTCCTTAACTTTCCTTTCCTTTCCTTTCCTTATCTTACCTTTCCTTTCCTTTCCTTACCTTTCCTTTCCATTCCTTTCCTTTCATTCCTTTCCTTTCCATTCCTTTCCTTTCTGTTCCTTACCTTTCCTTTCCTTTCCTTTCCATTCCTCTCCTTTCCTCTCCTGTCCTCTCTTTTCCTACCTTTCCTTTCCTTTCCTTTCCTTTCCTTTCTTTTCCTTTCCATTCCTTTCCTTTCCTTTCCTTTCCTTTCCTTACCTTTCCTCTCCTTTCCATTCCTTTCTTTTCCTCTCCTTTCCTTTCCTTACCTTTCCTTACCTTTCCTTTCTTTTCTTTTCCTTTCCATTCCTTTCCTTTCCTTTCCTTTCCTTACTTTTCCACTCCTTTTCTTTCCTTTCCTTTCCTTTCCTTTCCAGCCACTGTAGACAACACAAATGAGGGCTTTGTGGCCCCTGAGTGTGCCTTCAGTACTTTGGGAGCCAGAAGGTCAGGTTGGTGGAAGGTGGGGTGCCAATGTGGGAAGGTGTAGGTGCTGATGGGGGAGACATAGTTTGGGTGGGAAGGGGTGGAAGGGGGAGGGGGGGAGGCTGAGTTTGGTGACAAGGCTTCAGTTGTTTTGCTAAAACGGGGAAGAACAACCCTGACATTATGACATTGTGGACTCACAGACGCACTCACACACACACACACACACACACACACACACACACACAACACACACACACACACACACACACGCACACGCACGCGCACACACACTGTGCACTGTGGTATGTTGAACCCATTCCCTCCTCAGCTACAACATTCAGGAGAGGTTAAATAGAAGGACTGATCTGCTAACAGCCTTTCGAGGCGGTGTTAATTATATTTTCTCAATGCTGGACTCAAAACTCTGCTGCCAGTCAACCTCAAATGTCTCCTTCAACTGCCGGTAATCAGGAGTTGTAAAACATGTCCACTGCTTCCCCGAATGAATTATACATACTGACGGGGATTATCCCCATGTCGAGAAGTCGATAAGAACGCCTCTAGACGCTGGAGCTTGTGTTGCAGTAAGAAAACACAACTGGGATGGGTGTAGTGGGTCTGATTTCACCGTGTTGTTAAAACACACACGCACAAAGAAAAAAAATGCCACAGCAACGTGAGCTCCTGAATGCAGCCATTAAGAATGATTGGATTGATTGGATTAATTTTTTTGCTCATTAGCGCTCACAAATATGCTTTCAAGTTGCAAAGCCTTTTTACTCCCGCAGTAATCCAGCCGTGAGAGAGAGAGAGCTCGCAGGACCTCGGGCTACGTCACTCCAGAGGTCAGAATGTCACTCTGGGTTGGAGGGAGACGTAAACAGGGCTGGAGTAAGGGGCCCGCACCATAAACCCCCTGGAACAAGAGGGCCTTTACATGCTCTCTACAAGGGAAGACAAAGGGTCGGCCTTTAATCGCTGCTAACACAAATCCTGATGTGTTAGCTCAGTCAAGTCAGTTATGGCTGAGGTCAGAGGTCGCTGCAAGAAATCTACTATTACATAAATCAGCGGGGGGGGGGGGGGGAAGAAATAACTCAGATCCTTCACGTAAAAGTAATAATGCCACACTGTAAAAACACTCTGTACCAAGCAAAAGTCCTGGATAGAAAATCGTATCATCTGGAAAATGTACTTAAAGTATTGAAAGTAAAAGTACTCAATGCAAATAAACTGGAAACATTCAACTGAGTGTTTCACCGGCTAGGTTGCTAGGTAACATTATAATAAAACGTCAGATTTTATAATGTACATGTGTTTAGTGTGCAGCCATCTTAATATGGAAAGTAACTAGGAAATAAAGTAACTAGTAACTACTAACTAAAGCTGTCAGATGAATGTAGTGGAGTAACTAAAGTAACTAGTAACTAAAGTAACTAGTAACTAAAGCTGTCAGATGAATGTAGTGGAGTAACTAAAGTAACTAGTAACTAAAGTAACTAGTAACTAAAGCTGTCAGATGAATGTAGTGGAGTAACTAAAGCAACTAGTGACTAAAGCTGTCAGAGGAATGTAGCGGAGTAACTAAAGTAACTAGTAACTAAAGCTGTCAGATGAATGTAGCGGAGTAACTAAAGTAACTAGTAACTAAAGCTGTCAGATGATTGTAGTGGAGTAACTAAAGTAACTAGTAACTAAAGCTGTCAGATGAATGTAGCGGAGTAACTAAAGTAACTAGTAACTAAAGCTGTCAGATGAATGTAGCGGAGTAACTAAAGTAACTAGTAACTAAAGCTGTCAGATGAATGTAGCGGAGTAACTAAAGTAACTAGTAACTAAAGCTGTCAGATGAGTGTAGCGGAGTAACTAAAGTAACTAGTAACTAAAGCTGTCAGATGAATGTAGTGGAGTAACTAAAGTAACTAGTAACTAAAGTAACTAGTAACTAAAGCTGTCAGATGAATGTAGTGGAGTAACTACAGTAACTAGTAACTAAAGCTGTCAGATGAATGTAGTGGAGTAACTAAAGTAACTAGTAACTAAAGTAACTAGTAATTAAAGCTGTCAGATGAGTGTAGCGGAGTAACTAAAGTAACTAGTAACTAAAGTAACTAGTAACTAAAGCTGTCAGATGATTGTAGAGGAGTAACTAAAGTAACTAGTAACTAAAGTAACTAGTAACTAAAGTAACTAGTAACTAAAGCTGTCAGATGATTGTAGAGGAGCATCAAGTAGAATATTTCTCTCTGAAATGTAGCGGAGTAGAAGTAGAAAGTGGCATGAAAAGAAAAGACTCAAAGAAAGTACAAGTACCTCACCATTAGTACATTATTGGAGTAAATGTACTTGGTTACCTTCCAGCTCGGCCGTTAATGGAAGCGTGTGGAAGATATACATCTCTACAGTACCGTAGGTGCAGGATACGTAAGTGATCAGGAAACCTCCTCCTCATCGACACGTGGTGTAGTGCATGGCCCCGGGCCACGGGGCCATGCACAAGGAGGTGAAGCCGAGGAATGCCTGGCCCCGGGCCATGAATAGTCATAAATTCATGCGTGAATGCGGGCCAGGGCTGATTTGGAGAGAATGAATGCTAATGCGCTGATAAACCAGTTGACCCCATCAACTCGGCAGCTGTCATGACCTCAACCTGTGGCGGTATTAGACGAGGGAGGGCAGAGGGACAATATTTGTTTAAGCTGATAACTAGGGGTTGCGGAGGTTGGGGTGTGTGTGTGTGTGTGTGTGTGTGTGTGTGTGTGTGTGTATGCATATGTGTAAGGCGACTTTAGAAAAGAGCCCGTGAGAGAGTGCATGATTGTGTATACATGTCTGCACGAGAGCATGCTTAGCGATGGATCAGCATGCTTGTGTGATTATTATTTTAATAAGCCCTGGAATTTCAAAATTATTTTTCTTTTGTTTATATGCATGTATGTGTTTTATTATATATATATATATATATATATATATATATATATATATATATATATATATAGATATATATATATACATACAATTCCTGCTTTACTACAATGTATGCTCTATTTTTGTTAATTTGTAAGATCATTTGAATCACCAGGACAGCTCAGACATGGGAAGGGAGAGAGAGGCGGTGTGGGGGGGGGGACCACATGCAGGAAACCTGCCTTATGTCAGGTTCAAAATCTGGGCCTCTGTATTGAGGAATAAATCTCTTCATATGGGCGCGCACGCTCTACCAACGGAGCCACCCGGCTGCCCCCCCCCCCGATGTATGCTGTCTGAGTGAGAACCTGATGCCAGTGTTTTGGTCCAACAAGTTGATTTTGAGACACACATGAAGTGTTTCAAGTGAGTATTGGAGGTTAGATGACCCGTTTGGCCAAGAGGCTTGTTGCATGTCGGTGACGCAGACTGCAGTTTGAGCGGTAAAACTTCAGCTACTAACAAACCCCCCCGTCATACAAAGAGTATGGATGTGAGTGTGTGGCCCTGAGTGAAGCCATGAACGGCAGCATGCTTAACGGCCTTCGGCTCCTGCTCAGCGTCATTAACATTCCAGCTGTGGAGATCTTGGCATGCATTTGGAAGCATGACAACACAGACTACACCATCTCTCTCGTCTAGAGAGGTGCAGAGATTCAAAACACCCTGCGTCGCTTCAGATCACCTCTGACAGATGATTTCGTCTTTTTCTCCGCTTGCCGGTATATGCATGCAGCGCAATATTGATTTGTTTCTGTTTCTTTTATTCCCTCGAGAGACGCTCTGCTGCCGGCTCGGTAACGAGGTAATTACACTCATCCCTCCCTGACATGCTATTTGCCCCGCAGGCATCAAATCCCACTGCGCTCCCTGACAGATCCTAGATACATTTTAAAATATACATCGTTTAGAGCAATTATCCCTCATGTATTTTTTTACAAAAGACACGTGATGTGTTTTGATGGAGCCCTGCAGAAACATTACATGAATTCTAGGCGTTGGTAGGTGTTGGCACAGGCGGGCAATTAGTTGGGCAAGACTCGTGCTGTTGCACAAAGTGTTGACACTCGGCCCCGGACATTATGGCACCTGTAAACCTACGTTGAGTAACACAAATATTGTGTGTGTTGCAGGGGGGAGATTGCTCTGATGTAACAGATTGCATGGCTGCACACGGGCCACAGGAATGCTGCCAGTTTCCCAACACAGGTATCCGCACAAATACAGATACCGATGCCGTTTTTTTTCCTGCACTGCATGCCGCGGCTCGACTCGACTTTTTTTTGGATGCGTAATAAGACCTAAATTTAGATACGGTGTTTGAGGCGGAGCCCTGATCATTCCTCCGAGAGTTGCTCATTGGTGAACGAAGCCAAAACAAAAGATCTGGATGATCGACGCTGCTTCCGTACCGCGCGGCCCAAAGAACAGGCGCACCAGAGACCTCCGTCGGCCGATGTATACAGTAGCCGAGCTATAAACTTCTGTTTAGCGCTCCACTAAAGGCCCTGACACCCCCCCACCCGATGGCTGACCGTTGGCGGAAAAAAGGCAGCCGGACCGAGTTGGCGGAAAAAAAGTTCCCCAGAACACACCAAACTGTCGACGGCAGCCGATTGGACGGTCGCGTCACGTGGGTCTGGTTTCTCTGGAAATTCAAAGCCAGGCTGTTATGCCAGCTTGTTCAAAATACAGTGTTCATGTCGTGACAGTCCAGAAAAAAAAAAAAAGTATCCACTGCTTCACAGACATCTTTTTGCCGTGCACGTCTATGGGAAACAGTCAGCAAGTCGAGTGGAGCACCGAGCAGTGGAAACGCGGCAAAATACACAACCGTCTGCGTGCGCACACAAACACACGCCAACAGACGCTGTAGCCAAAAAGGAATCAAGCAGGTATGTGGAGGTCTGTCTGCTGGCGGGCGCTGTGCCACTGAAGCGGTTAATCACAGTTGTAATTACTGTTCTACGGCTCCAGCTCATGGGAGACACTCAGTCCTGACAGACAGCCGAGAAAGAGATGTTTTATGTCCCAACCAGTACGGACGAAGACTCAAGTGTGCGTGTGTTGTAGTACACAACTATTTCAGCCCCACCTTCTTTTCTTTAGTCAGGAATCAGCCCAAAGCACCTTCCATCAGATAAAAAAGGACACTTCCAGAGATACCGGGGGGGGGGGGCCCATCCATCAGCAGAAACACACGTCTCAACAACATGACGCACAAAGGAATTTTAAAGTTACTGAATATTTAAGAAAACATTTTATTTTACGTAAACTGTACAGATGACATTAATTTGACTAAATGCTTCTTAGAAAGGAACTAAAAATAACTTTTTTTTTATTAAATAGAAAACTTAAAACAAAAACAGAATTAAAGATGAAAAGTGTTGCTTATTGTACAAAACGGAATGAAAATAGAGCTAAGAAATGAAATCATATGTCGTACCCTGATACAGTGGTAGGCCTATTGCAAATGATCAAAAACAGTATTGTACACAGTAACTCCATGGCCTCGCCATCTTAGTACAATAGCTAAAATATTGGCCTCTTTGGTTCCATTAATTAGGTAAAATACATTTGAAACAAAATTCAATTTACTTCTATAAAAATAACTTTTCAATGGCAGTTTTTTTTGTCTCACTAATCCCGCAACTTTTCAGTGCAAACGTCACAACAATCATTCGCTTTGGAAAGGAAGCGAAAGATTACATTTCAAGTATTGATAAAGAGTCGAGGAGGGAAGCGAGAAAGAAGGAGAGAGAGAGAGAGAGAGAGAGAGAGAGAGAGAGAGAGAGAGAGAGAGAGAAAGAGAATCCAGTCTAACAGAGCATGGTGAGTATGGGGATAGGTTACTATACATTGCATAGCTCATGTGGCACTTATGTAGCGATAGGACAGGACACTCAGTACTAGATCTGGATCGGCAAATGGATTCAATGATCCACAATTCAAAACAAACATCATCGATGAGATGCCTCCTTATTTTCTATTCCCGCTTTATATTTGATCTTTTTATTAAAAAGAGTAGTTGGTTGTTAATTTAAATATCTTAAAGAGCTCAGTTATAAAAGTTGTCAAATCACACGTAAGTTGCCTTTTTGAGTTGACTGTGTTCAATGGGCTCCTTAATCCGTCTCAGATCGATCGCAGGCCCCTGAAAGGAATGGAATCGGGATTCCGCATTGGGACAGACTTTCGGCCAAATATCGTCTCGATGTCCAAGGGTTGGATGTCGGTACAGCGATTAAAAACCTAGGATTTACACCACTACTCGGTACCCCTTGGAAGGCATTTCTTTATACAAGTGCTATTCAGGGTGTGCATTTCAGTTTCTGCAAGTTCTGCACTGCACACTATGTGTCCCAAACTGGAGTCACCCACTCCCGCAGGCCCACGGGGGGGGGGGCGGGAGGAAGCGGTTCTCTCTCTCTGTGTCGCTCCCGGTGCACAAGCGAAGTGCACTTATGAGATCTAGCTTCACCTGGTTGTCACGGTAGCGGGGCCTGCAGCTCCCTCCTGACAGGCAGGAAGTTGAAGCCCGTAGTCGATAGCGAGAACGGCCCGAGCAGCAGCAGCAGCGGCGGCGGCGGCGGCGGCGGCGGCGGCGGCTACGTGGAGGACTTTCTTCAACCTTTCTGTGGCGAGTTGATAATCCTGCAGGGCGTTAAGATTTCAGAAGTTCTGATTTCACCAGAGAGGACAGTTAGACTGTGTCTGTTGGCGTTGTAGGGAAGTGCTGGTGTTTCTGAATTGTATAAGCGGATGAATTGTCAGTGCTTTATAAAAAAAGAAAAAAAAAAAAAAGTCTGTGGTGTGCTTAAGTACTTAAGAGGGTTGGAGGAGCAGGGTGTTTGGGAGCGTCGGGGGCGGCCGATCCTGTCACTTTTCCTTAAGCGCTGGTTATCTTCATTCGAGAGGAGATGACGAGCCATTATTTTTTGACTAGAAATGGCAAACTAGAGCAAAGTATCATTTGGTGATCGTGGTTCCCTTGTCGTCCCGTCGCTGAGCGGTCGTCGGCACGGCGCAGCAAGCACTCAGTCACTCAGTCCGATAAATACACACACTCGCAACACTCGTAACACACATGGACACAACACTGGTACTTTTGCATTTGCGAGATGTACCAGACAAGCCAGTGTGTGTGCTGCTTGCACAAACAGTAGTTATTTATATATATATATATACATATATATATATATATATTGTATATGTGTACCGTACAACAACGTCCCGTCTGTATTAAAGACCTTCCTGACTGTTCCATAGTCCAAAGATAATGAATGTCGGTGTGGAGTCAAGCGCAGCCACACTCCTCCACGATCATGTTGGGCACATCCCTCTTTACGATGTTGTATTCATCGTCAAAGTAGAGCATGGACATAGTACTGAGCTTGGTGGGGATGCAGCAGGAGTTGACCGAGCCGGGGCTCATGCCTCTCATCCGGTACTGGTTGACTACCGCCGTGTGGAAGGACGACGCCGAGCCGGGCACGCCGGCCATGTACGCCGGGCAGCTGCCCTCGCAGTAGTTGCCGTAATAACCAGCCGGCGCGATGATCCAGTCGTTCCAGCCAATGAGGCGGAAGTCTATGTAAAACTGCTGCCGGCAGCAAAGGCCCCCGCTGGTGCCGTCGCACTCGAGCCCCCGCTTCCGAATGCGGTGCTTTCCGTCCACCTGTCGCGCCCGCATTACCAGGAAGGGCCGGTGGGACGGGTCGCCCGGGTCCACTAGCACCGGAGCCACGCCGGATGTCTCGCAACCGTCGCAGTGGACCTCCAGGTCCTGACGCCGACCGGCTTTCCCGAACACAGCCCGCAGCGCCTCCGACAGGGGGAAGGTATGCCAGCCGCTGCGTTTCAGATCCACCCGCTTCTCCACGAGAGCCCAGCGGCCTGTTCCCCCTCCGCCGCCGCCGCCCCCCGGCCCTCCCTCCGCACCGCCGCCAGCCGCAGCCTCCGGGTAGTGGATCTTGACGGTGACCTTCCTCCGGAGGCCCTTCTCAGGGCCGGCTGGCAGCACGCGGAGGTAGAGCCACAGGTTGGCCTGGGACACGAACAGGTTCTGGTTGCCCTCGTTGGAGACGTGGAAGTACAGGCCGGACTTGGAGGTGCGATCGTCTGTTGGAGACAGAAAAGACATCTTACTACATCTTTAAAACATTAACCATTCAACGGAAATGTGGAAAAACCCATCTAGACAGGCTAAGAACCTTCTTCTTCTTTTGTATAAAACATCACGTGCTCCGGTTTCTATTAAATTATTTTTTGGAATGAAAATGTACATTTCATGGATTCCTGAGTCCTATTTTCCGTATAAAAATAATACCTATAAAACCATACTTTATAAATGCCCTACTGTTAATACGGCAGTTACCTTGGTTTCTCTGCATGTTTGTTTTATTTTAAAACATATTTTTTATGAAACTTTTGAACACTAATACTTAAAATGTGCTAGGGATTTTGTATCTTCACATTTACCTGATAAAATGGTTGGTATTTCCTCTGGGTGTTTTTTTATTTATATATATAAGAAATTACAGGTTTCTACCACACCCTCATGTATTGTATTTTGTATCATAGGAACAATGGAACATAAAATGCTTTTTTATAAAAGAAATGAAAATGGTCAGTTTATGTTTAAGTTGAGGGTTATTATGGTTCATTTTGGAAAGAATCCTTATTCAAAGAATGGTTCAGTTATCACGCCATATGACCTGATAACACGTTACCCTAACCATACTTTATGAAACGGTCTCCATGACTACTGAGCAAGTTTCATCTTCTGACGAGGGCCATGAAACGCGGCTGAAAATATTTCCAGTGATTCCTCGTGATAATCACTTTTTTTTCAATACATTGATGTTATTTCAAGAGAAAGGGCTAAAGGCTGTTTTCTTTTTTTCCACACAAACACACACACACACGCACACACAAACGCTCACACACACATGCACACAAACACACGCACACGCATACACAGACGTGCACACAAACGCACACACACGCGCACACACATGCACACAAACACACACACACACACAAACGCACGCATACACACATGCACACAAACAAACACATACGCACACACACATGCACACACACACACACACACACACACACACACAGTCGTGTCTGCCTATCTTTGTGGGGACCAGTCATTGACATAATGCATTCCCTAGCCCCTTACCCTAACCTTAACCATCAAACCTAAATGCCTAACCCTCACCCTCACCCTAACCCTAACCATAACCTAACTCTAACCCTACTCCTAAAACCAAGTCTTAGTCCTCAAAAAGCCCTTTAACGGTATGGGGACCAGCATTTTGGTCCCCACAAAGCACTCAGGTCCCCATAAGTATACTGTTTTCACAATTTTTGGTCCCCACAAATGTAGCTATACCTAGACCACACACACACACACACACACACACACACACACACACACACACACACACACACACCTAGTGCAGAAAGGGCACCACTCTGTCTTGTTTTCCCCTTGTTTTCTCTTTTTTTACCCTCAATCACTGTGTCAGATGACCCCCGCTGCAGCTCCTGATAGGCCAGCGGTGACAGGCCAGTTCTGGGATCAGGCCCAGTTGGCCTCAAGTCCAGCTTTTTAAGTGTCAGGGCCAAAAAAGAGAGAGAGAGAGGGAGAGAGAGAGAGAGAGAGAGAGAGAAAGGGACGGAATAGAACAGAAAAGAGGAAGATGAAGGAAAGAAGGAAGCATGCAAGTGGAAAAGGTGGGAGGGTGGCGGACACGGCCAAAACCCGCGGGGGGTTCATTGAGTTTGCTGTTAGAGCCCCCCTGAACCCCCCCCCCCCCCCCCCCCCCCCGTCCTTCCAGTGTGAGTACCCTGAGAGTGACAGCACAAAGCCCCCTGTGAGGCAGTGGGAGACAGCCGCGCTGCAGCCCGCCTTTCAAACGCGTGGCTTTCCAGCAAAAAGCATGATGAGGCAAAAATAAAAGCCATTTACATGACACTGGCCACTTTCTAAAGCAGCACAAAGAAGAGATCCTGGCAGTCTAAAAGGTGGTGATGGGCTCTCCCTGGCACTGTTTTTTCTTCTTCTTTTCCTAAGCCTAATGATGTCTTCCAAATTACCCTGAGGTAACTTGAAAGGTTTCTACTTCAGGAGAATTTGGTACAATGTGCTCAAGCAGAGCGACGTCTTTGAATGCGGCTAAATTACTTTGTTTGCCGACTGATTAGTGTGTGTCAGTGTCAACAGGTGGCCACCAAAGACGGGGGCACCCTCCCCCCCCCCTCTTCAAGGAGCCTCACGTCTCTTCCTTCTGTAAACCAGGGCTTTACATTCAAACAGGGACCTGTTGAGGCCGGCTCTCCACTCTGTAGCATGTCAGCTGGGAGCTTAAATACTTCATACACACACGTTTGCACGCATCAACACACACGCGCACACACACACACACACACACACACAAGCCCATGGTAAGCAATACATCAAATATCAGCCTTCTCAATACCACAGACTGTGGTATAAGTATCAAGTGCACAATGAGAATGTATTGAAATCCATCCGAAGGCAATGATATAAAGGAATCAGCGGAATAGTAGCTTTTTGCCTGCGACTGGCGTAAAGGCCCCTCAGGGCTACAAGTAACTAACCTCACCTCATTCAGCAACGTGCGTTCTTACTTGCCCTGACATCTCTGAGCTTCGAAAAAAAAAAAACTGGGACAGCACACACTGACAGCGGCATAAACACACGCTGAGCATGAATCTAATAACTCCGCTGATGTTTGTTCAGACAAGTAGGTTCAGACTCTGTTTGTTCACAAGATACATGATATCTGCGGTAGTCTCAGGATCGGATCCCCGAATCATGTGCAGTCACAGTTTTTTTACGATTGCTGTGACAATCTTTTCAATACTCTTAACGACTTTCCTAAACCCTTAACACAGTCAGCACAACATCCGTCTGTACAGGCCGTACAATTAACACATTTCGTGTTGCTTTAACACAACATTTAAAATGCTTCAACTTCTTTTACAAACAAGCTCAACCAAGATCAAAATAATGGATTTTTTTTTACTGACAAATTTGCAAAGGCTGTTAACATCCTGTTGCATTTTATTCCATTGTTACTGTAAATGAGAGGAACAGCTGATTGAAGTCATCCATCTTGGAAACACACTCAGGGGTTGAGGTTCTTTCAATCACATGACCATCTGTTTTTATTCTTTATATGTGACAGTAAGCGAGTGCTGTACTTTGAGAGCGAGGACTTCAGAAACCAAAGCCACATTCCTTGTGTGTTCACCCAGACCTGGCCACAGCTGGTTCTGATATGTTACAGCAGTACGACCAGTGCAAGAGGACCTATCTGGGCTGATTGTGTGGAACAAGGAACAATACGGGAAAGATGAACACAAAAAAAGTAAGACGATTTCTGCTCAAGGGAGAGGAAGTCGAGGGACCAGGACAATTCTGTCTCTTTGTCCATTTTTCATAAACCATACATCCTGTCTCGATGTGAGTCGAGGGCAGATTTGAGTCGTGCATGCTCCGATTTTTACGGTTTACGGCATAACGTGTCATACTGAAATTTGTGAAATCCCTAAAATAATACACTTTTCTCATTACAAACAATAACAGAAGATGGAAATCATTTCAGAAACATTGTAGCTATCTGTGGTTAGCTCAAAACGCCATTCAACTGACAGCCTTTGTTGCGTTTGATGCTAACTTGTAGCCAACAGTGAACCAACTTCGTTTACTGTATTGACATTACAGAAGTAAATGGAAATGGATTGTTCTTATTTTCTTCTTTTATTTTTCTAGTCTTACCGACTACTCAAAGCTCTTTAACATCATACAGGGACCATTCCTCATTCACACACATTCACACATTCACACACTGGGGCCCAGGCTGCTGTACAAGGTGCCACCTGCTCATCAGATACACACACACACACATTCACACTCCGATGGCTCAGCATCTCGACACCTCGACATGAGACTGCAGGGCCGGGGATCGAACCTCCAACCTTCCGATGGAAATACAGTTTCTGTGATATTAGTGTTTTTGTGACATTGTGCTGTGACTGAGTAAATGTTCCTGTTGGGAGAGAACCTGTGTTAGTGTTTTGGAAGAATTATGTGATTTTGGGACATGTTTGCAGTGTTTTGGTTGACCTATTGTATTGTGTTAGTGTATTATTGTATTATGAAAATTAGCATTGGTGTTTACGATGTGTGAATTTGAACATAATGTTGACCATTTCGCCGGTTGTGGATGTAGAAATGTGAGAAGAAAGTGAGAAAATTGTTAAAAGTATGGAAAAAATTGTCATAGCAATCGTGAAAAACTGTAAAAGTAGAGTTGGGTTAGGGTTTCAACAATTCGGATTACCAATAGTGATTCTTCCTTTCGATTCCGGTCCTTATCGATTCTTTCTATTTCACAGATAAGAGAAATGTTACTTGACTGGTGGTTTACGGTTTTCAAGGTTTTTCAATGTGAAATACAGCCCCACTTTAGAGCGCTGCTTACTGTGCTCCATGGCTGCAACACAACCCGTGGTGGATTTGGAACCAGTGATCTGATTTGAAACCAAAGTTTCCTAACAATTCCAATAAAAAAAAAATTGCATTAGCATGGTGATTTTTGAAACAATTCCATGTTGGAACCGGTTCATGATGCCAAATCGTAGTAAAGAGCTCCAATGTGCAGAGCTGGGGGGTACAACTGGGTCGGGGGGGGGCAGGAACTTCAGAGATGCTCTCATAGCTGCCTACCATTTGTAGTAGGACTTCAGTTAACTTTTAATTTCATTGTCAATTAATCTGCCATTTATTTTGTCCAATGAATTGATGCATTCAATGACATTAAATAGTGTAAGACAATTTCCTAAAGGCCAAGACCATCACATCTGTAAACTACATCCGTTTTATCTGCTCCAAAACCCGGGAAACGCCGATTTTGATAATAATCAACTACACACGTTACACGCTGGACCTTTAAGTTGTCACTACTGTTTCCTAGGTAACTGTAGCCTAGGCAACAGTATATTTGAACGGTTAAATAAATGAAACACTTTCCACAGCAGCGCACTGAGGACCGCTCAGTAGATGTGTTTTAGCCTCCCTGAGGACCGCTCAGTAGATATGTTTTAGCCGCCCTGAGGACCGCTCAGTAGATATGTTTTAGCCTCCCTGAGGACCGCTCAGTAGATATGTTTTAGCCGCCCTGAGGACCGCTCAGTAGATATGTTTTAGCCTCCCTGAGGACCACTCAGTAGATATGTTTTAGCCTCCCTGAGGTCCGCTCAGTAGATATGTTTTAGCCTCCAGATACCAACATGCAAACATGACTTATTTCCACTGAGCTCTTTTTCCAGAAACAAATTGTTCTTTTTCATCCAGGGTTACAAACGATCTGGAGTTGGCCCCGACACGCCTCGCCAGACCACGCACAGGAGAAGGTCTTAGTGAGTCTCAGCAGGCAGGACACCTGGGTGGGCTTGTGCGGGATAAAGAGCTGTTCCAGCGTGTCCCCGCCTGCGCCACCGAGCCAGGGAAGAGGCCGTGGAGGCAGGCAGGCCGCTCCAGACATCATTACTCAAAGCTGCTGTCGACAAGACCACACGCCGTTGAGGGACAGGGGCGTGGAGCACACGGCAGCCGTCCCACAGGCCCGGGTCTCAGCACTCCAGGAATTCCAAAACAGGGTGAGGGAAGAAGGAGATGGGGGGGAGGATGGAGAAGTGGGGTTGAGTCGCTGGACTTGCGGCGAAAGGTTAAAGACGCCGAGGCGCTGACTCTGTTGCTGCTGAAGCTTTACCACAGGGTAGGGCTGGGCAATATGTCAATATCACATCAATAGATGAGCCTTGATATTGTCTTCAATTTCCAGGTTTTACCGGCTGTGTTACACTAACGTGTTGTACTACTCTGAACTTACCACACTGCATTGTTGTCTTATTTGCCTTTACATACCACCACATAACTGATTATTTATCTAAAATCTCAGTGCGTACATTTTTTTTTAAAAGCACTAATTGTCAAGCCTACAATATCGGTGCAATACGGACTTCAAGGTATTTGGTCAAAAATATTGTGATATGTGATTTTCTCCATATTGCCAAGCTCTACTAAAAGGGCATTTTAAAAAAAAAGTTGCACTCATCACTTCTATAATTCCCAAGGATTCCCAATTCCCACCTGAGACTCCTAATGAACATGAAGGACTCTATCGGCGGTTTGGAGGAATGCTTCCAAAGGAGAAAGGAGAGGGTTTCAGGGAAAAAATGGGATTGCTATCAGACTCTTAATTCTCTTCCACTCTATTTCTGTATGACAATATATGTCTATATTATTTTGTTCTATGTTTATTTATAATAATAAAAAAAAAGAATTCTCAAGCTATACAAAGGCAGCCAGGCCCATTGAGGACTGCAACACACTCTTTTGGGTGAACGTGGAAAATGGCTGGACCAGGTCCAGGAGGGCCTTGACTGACAGCTCCTCATGAAAGATACGCGCCCCAAAGCAAACGTGCCAACCTCATCCTGTGGGGGAACCAGGCTGGAGTTAATGACCCCCCATAATGAAGTCTTAATTCCGTGTCTTGGACCACTCGCCGCGAGTTCACTGGGTCCGAACGACTAGAGTGAGCAATCAAGAAGCGCTGATCTCAACCTCTCCATCGACCCCTCTCTCTTTCGCCCTCCCTTCTTCCCCTGCCTGTGTTCCCTGCTCCGCTCCCGTGGATACGGGACACCGAATCCCTCCGCAAGGACCCACGGGACCATGTCAGGAGAGAAAGGAGATTGGCATCGTCTTCCTTCACCTGCCCGGGGGCCGCTTGGCAGACCTCTTACCCCTGTGCTACTGCAACTGGAGATAAGGAGCCGGCTCCCGGGCGGACTAACACACAGTTAACCCTGTGCTGAGGGGGAGGCAGAGGACCCAAGATGACCTCACTGCTCCACACAGAACACAAGGCATGTAAACACCTATCCACACTCTATTTGCTGGATACTGTTGGCTGAACATATGCCAATCCCCCCCCCCCCCATGCTCCCCTGGCTTCAGAGCTTTCTGGGGACCTTGTCTCTGAGCCATGCCCCCGGCTGGCAGCATCCGATCTGAGGGGTGGGGGGTGGGGGGCCGTGAGCCAGCTGGCCAGGATGCAGACGGGGTCTAGGGAGCAGGGACCCAAGCCAGCTCCATGGTACAATGCCACACAAAGGCTCAAAGGTGTGAGGAAGAATAGAACCAAAAAAAAAAAAAACCAGAAGTAGAAGAAGGAGAAGAAGCAAAAGGAGCCCAGCGAACCTTTTAGAACGACAAAAAAGGATTCTTCAAAACACAGCAATATGGGCACACACACACAGTATAACCCCCCCCCCCACCCCCCACCCTCCCCTCTTCCCTTTGCCATCGCCAACACCATACCCCTCCACCCACACTCCCCCAATCCAACCCCGCAAATCTCAAATGTCTCATGCATTATTCGGAGCAATTTCTTTTGTTTTCCCTGCTTTTTTTTTCCGGCTCAACGTTGACATGTCGGGTTCAGCAGGAACACATCGTGCTCTTCTAATAATTGCCTGGCATTGTTCCCTTGTCATGAGTGAGATCAGATCATTCCCATTGGAAGACAGGGCCTATACCATTCAGGGCTAATTGTACCAGCAGGAACCAATGGGAAAAGACAGGATGGTGTGTGTGTGTGTGTTGTGTGTGTGTGTGTGTCTGTGTGTGTGTGTGTGTATGTTTAAGAAATCCTATTTTGGTGTCTTTAATTGTGTGTTTTCTTCTTGGTAAACTAACAGTTTGTGTCAAAGATGTGGTTCTCACAGCGCTAACTGACAATTATTGGATTATGTCAAGCACAGATGTCTTTAGGTATGTGTGTGTGTGTGTGTGTGTGTTTGTGACAGAGAGAGAGAGAAGAGAGAGAGAGAGAGAGAGAGAGAGAGAGAGAGAGAGAGAGAGAGAGAGAGAGAGAGAGATTGGAAAGGGTGTTCTCTTTGGACTAGTGAGAATTAGTTAGATACACATTCTTAGAGGAAGGGATAAATGGCCAATTGAGGGACTTTGTCCGTGTTTAAAAGAGGGCTTTATACATTGGAGTATTGAGTGTGAGCACAGCTTTAGTGATGAAATTGGACTCAGAGGTTCTTTTTATCCCCTAGACAACACATGGGGGTAATTTAAGGACTCTCTCTTTAGTTTCATTTCTTTTTGAAATTTCATCAAGGCTAAAACAGGAGGATTTAACACCAACCACTGGCATTTGGGAATAGTGATGTAATAAAATGATTTAAAAAAAAAAAGAAGAAGATGACTGCACTTTACTTGTATCCCAAAAAACAGCTGATATGCATATCATCTAATACATCTTGCAGAGTGACATTTCATGTGGTATTATTAAGTTGTGAGCTCACCTGCTTACCTACCTACCTGTTACGTAAAGTCAAAAGGGTGCACGCACGGGTTCACGGAGAGGTAGATTTCGATGCAATGAATTATTGAGTATTACCTGATTCTGCGAAGCTGATGATCTCCGAGTTCTCCGCCTGAACCTCGTTGTTGTACGCCGCCTGTCCGTCAAAGCTGGGGATCTCCACCCGGCCGTCCTCGCGCACCTTCCCGGCGTGCAGCCTCCTCAGCGCCGTCACCATCGCAGCCTTCGGGATGGGGTGGGTGATGTTGGGTCTGTCTCTCATCTGCAGCCGGTTCAGTATGTGCCTCTTCACCGCTTCCAAAAAGTCTATGTCCACGCGCTCCGACTGGTCCGACGCCCTGAGGCCGCAGGACGCGCACGACTCCTGGGGCAAACTCTGCGTCTCTGTCCCGGCCACCGTGCTGCAGCGGACGGACAGAACGCACGCCACCAAACAGGACAAAGCCACACTGTAGATGCTCATTTTTTTTTTTTTTTTTTTTAATGTATGATTACAGTCCATATGCTATGGAAGATAATGGTGCATATGTATGTTAGACACACACTCTGAGCTTAAAGCTGATTTTTCAATTTACAATTATCCGAACGTCCACTCGTGTTCCAAAAGTGAGTGCCACAAGTTATCCACAGAAGTCAGCGCGATCGGTGTATTCCCAAACATACAAGAGCGCTGCTGAAAACAGTGTGAGGGGGCTAATGAACCCCAGGCGCTGTGCCTTCAGGTTGGTTATCCAGCAATACGTCTGTTCTCTGCACACAGTAGAAGTTCATCTCTCTGATTGCCAGGCGCACTCGCAAGTTCGGAATCGTTTGACGCGCTTCTGTCACACGGATTGTTCACCTCGGATGTGGAATCTACCAAAACAACCGGAGAAAAGCACACCGCCTCCGAGAAGTATCAATAAAAAAACGCGTCCAACCCGCTCTTTCCCATTCAAGCAACATGCAGAGTGTCCAACAGCTGCAGTCCCACAGAGAATAACAAAGCTCGCCGAGTCCCGTGTCTTTTGTGTGTGTGTGTGTGTGTGTGTGTGTGCGCCTGGGTACTGGGTCCGATGCGCGCAGCTCCGTGCGTCCTGCAAGATGCTGTTGTTCACTGAGCACTGAGACCCTTTTCTCCCTTTGCAGTCACGACAACAGGGGCTCCGCGCACCCAAAGTTTTTATACACCAGTGGACCACGTGGGGATTTCCACCAACAGGGCGCAGGGATTAGACTACTACATTCCCACTGATGGAACGAGGATTTATTAGGGTTGCACGCCGGCCCACGACAAGTTGTTTAATTGCCCCCCACCTCCCCTAAAGCTCACGTTATTTGACTTACTGAGTGAAACAGTATGTGATCATCCATCGCCCGTGTGTGTGTGTGTGTGTGTGTCTGGGATTGGTGTTATGTTAGGGCACAGTATCCAGACTGATCCTAAAAATAAATGTATACGTGCTGTTCATACATGATCTAGAGACAGACATTAAACCCATAAAGGACCCTCTCCGTCTCTTTAAAGCAGGCATGCATTCAGGTTTGGATTGGTTCTAATTATAGACGTAACTATTTAAATTAAGGGTAAAAAATGCAATATTTTGAAGTGAAAATATAAGTTAATTATTTGGAAAGAAAAAATCTGGGTGAGGAGATAAATAAAAGTTGGAAGTTCAGTCAGGTGAGCTCTAAAGCTGATTACCTCGTTAATAGCGCCATCTACCGACACACACCTGTCATTACACATTGGAACTAAGGCTAGAGATAAGATGCCGGCCGGACAGACACACACACAGACACACACACATACAGGCAGGCATGCAATAATACATATACACAAACACACACACAGGCAGGCATGCAATAATACATATACACAGACACACACACACACACACAGACAGGCAGGCAATAAGATATATACACACACAGGCAGGCAGATAGATAGATAGATAGATAGATAGATAGATAGATAGATAGATAGATGGATGAATGGATCCGTGGATGGTAAATAGATATATGGATAGATTGATAGATAGATGGGTGGACGGATGAATGAATTGATGTATGGATGGATTGATAAATAAATGATAAATGATAGATATATGGATGATAGATACAGTATATGGATGGATATATTGTTTGACAGATAGATTGATAGATGGATGATGGATAGATGGTAAATAGATAGATATACAGATAGATGGATGATAGATTGATAGACAGATATATAAATAGATAACTGGATGGATAGATTGATAATAGATGGATGGATAGATGGATAGGTAGATATACTGTACATATGATGGATATATTGATAGATGGATGGATGGAGTGATGAATAGATAGGTACAGATATAGATAGATGGATGATGGACAGATGGGCACTTGAAGCTACTTTTAAAAGTAATTCAGGTGTACCAGTTGATTGAAGTACTTTTCAAAGTGCCTGGTAGTAGTGTGTGTGAGTGGAGTACACCTGTCTGCCAACAGGAGGAAGGAAGAGAGGCGGCGCAGCGGTGACGGAGCACTGGCCTGCTGCGTGTCAGCTGATAGTTCCCTCTCCTACAGAGCCTCGGGGATTAGGTTCCCTTTACCTACTGTCCTCATATAGAGAAAAAAAGTAAAGCTGTGGAGTCAGAGTTTATTTAGAAATGACTCAGTTACTCATAACTCACTGTGACTTTCCCACTGGGATTTTAGTCCCAATATTTAGGGGGACCTTCTTCGTCCTTAACAAGCAGCAGACTGGCCATCTCCCAACGTTTCCAAACATCCCAAATATGTCGGGCTGAGATTTGGGAAAATGTGTCTCAAATGATATAAAACACATCTATTTGGTGAAACGATGTCACGATAAGTAAGTCTCAGTGTAGATAGTAGTAGTAGTTATTGCTATTGAATAACTTGATAACAAAGATTGGTGTCAGAAAGTATGGAATTGTCGCCAGGAGGTATTTAAAGTGAAACCTAAACCCTTTTCAAAGTCCATGCAAACTATTCCGATGGTCTAAGACAGCGTTTGGGATTTGGACCTTGGGTTTCTCCGTAGTTTGAACAGGAATTGAAGTAATAATAAATATGGCAATTTCCAGCCCATCGAGAAACAACACATGGTCATCTTGACCCTGAATGTAACATTAGCTGATTTTATTAACACAATGCAGTGATACAATTGTAAAAGTTAACTAAAAAGCCCATTTTTTTGTAAGCAGCCCAACACAAAACAATGGAGCTTGTGCATTACAGTGGAGATGGGGGTCCTCAGAGTCACTGCAAGGGGGGGGGGGGGGGGCGCCAAATTATTGTTTAATACTTTTTTGAATGTGTTTTCCCCCCCAAATTAAAATATGTCTGAAAGTATTCATTAATATAACATATTAGAAATGATAAATCGGCCTATTGGTAAAGAAACCCGTGCCTTATTCCTTCAGTTATAGGTTACAAGGAAAGAAGATGCTGAGCGCTGGCGCCATCTTGTGTAACCCAGTTTATATTACAGGCATTATTCTCAGCTCTGTGTTGGCAGTTCGCAGAAAATGCAATGTGCCATACACGGCTCGTAAGTCTGAAATTTATCACAGATAGGCTGGGCAAAATGGCAGAAAGATCATACAACGTTTTGTTTTTTTTAGACAGGATTAAGATCCAAGATCCCAATTCTTTTTCATGAGACTATTTCGAGGTTACAGAGTAGTACAACCAAACTGATTTCCCTACTTAAAAAATGAAAACCTTCTGAGTTACTAAAGCGCCACAACAAATTCCGTTCTCACATTGAACACTTCTTTAAGAAGCCTCTTCGAGATTTCTGTGCTCGACATTCAGAACATTAACATAGCAGCAAAATCATATTTGCTCTGCAAAGGTAAATAGCTAGTGAAGTAATATCACTTTGAGCAAAGGATGGAGTTGGTTTTTTATAGTTTTCTTTTCTCATTGGTGTGTCTGTTTATCCTGTTCATGGCTCGCTGACTAGCTGATTGCTGAATGACATTGAACACAGACTGTGTAAATATTGGATGCAGGATGGTTTGTGGACTGCTGTGTTGAAACCTTAAGTTTGTCAATTAGGCGGCGGCCATCTTGATTTTTTTTTCCCGCTCAGAAAACCGGAGGTTAGAACACAGAGACAGAGGAAGGGGACGGCAGATCTTCCGGAGGCTCCTGACCAATTCCCTTAATGAATCATTGGCCAGCCTTGTCCTGACTCCAGCTCTGTACTTCACCTAAAGACACAAGATTAGTATCAATTCTCTCACATACTTTTAGAAGCATAGCAAATGGACAAAGCAACCTATTCCCTAACTATAATACAATAAACTGTTCAGTTTACCCTGCTGTTCCTCCACCCTTTCCCCCACCTTTCAGTTTCTTCTCTCCTGTGTGCATGGCATCGCCCTGATGAATCCACTGGCTCTAGAATGCCAACACAAAGAAAGAAGAAGGTAACCGATATAAGAGGGACATCAAGCGGAGTTCCTGGCGCCACCTGAACAATAATCCCGGGAGTGGAACGTTGTGGATACAGACTACCGACGGGTAACCACGGAGCTCTGGGAACCGGCCCCGTTCATCTGAAGCAGTACACAGAAATGTTTAGGATCGCTGATCCTGATTTTGCCATTTTTATGCTCATGTGTGTGCTGTATATTTTCCACGACGCTGTGAATTAGTTCATTGTTCACCATTGCAATCATTGTACAGCTTTTCTTAATTGCATTTTCTGATAATTTATTTGACTTCTGAAAAAAAGAAATGTGTAAATGCAACTCCTGACATTAAAACTCACAACAAGAGTAACAGGATTATAAAAATAGTTGGGTTATTCTCTTGTTCACAGCATGTCAGTAAACCTTTTCAACATATACAATGTGTGTTTTTTTTCTTTATATTCCTCATATAGAGAACATGTTAACGCAAAAGTTTCTTTTCTTCAAAAGCTGCTATGAGTCTGTCAGAGTCATTTGCCATATGGAGATAGGGCTGTGGGTGGTACACGGTCTCCCACCCAGCACCAGCACCAGATCAGGCAGATGCGCGGCTACATCTTCATCATCCTCCTCCTCCTCCTTGTCCAGCGGGTTATCGCCTCTGCAGCCCCACGGTTTCCTAACACCTTGTTTTCAAAAGTCAAACAGTTTTCAATCTGCTGGGCCTCTCTCCCCATTAAGCCCTCTTTGCTGTTGACTAGTTGGGAGGGTTGTGTGGGGGTTTTGCTACCGTAGCATCTGGCCGGGCTGAACGTCTCCAGCTCTATAGCTCCCTCGGATCCTAGACACATCTTCCTAGGTGGGGTGGGGAAGCACTTGTTCTTGAAGAGCCTTCGTTTCCCCTCCAGCAGCCTGGGTTGTGCTGAGCCGGAGCAGGGGCCGCTGCTGGTCTTGGACTTGTAGCTGGGACCCAGCCCAACGCAGCAGTGGTGGATCTTCCCTGGGGGGTTGGAGCCGGGGAGCGTGGCAACCTGCCCCCAGGTCTGAGTGCTGAAGTGGTACCTCCACAGGCAGTGCTTAGGAGAGTTCTGGCTCTCACATCCCCCATAAAGAAGCATGCTGTCCTGGTAGGCCACGGCCGAGTGGCCCATCAGTCTGGAGGGGCCGGCCCTGAGACAACAAGCAGAGAGGAGGTGGTGGGACACTGAACACCTACAACGAATACAATGCTGCTCTGCTTTCAGACCAAAAGTATTTATTATTTTTATTCAGGAATTCAACTGTCATGTAAACCCAAAAATACAAATAAAAAATGAGCTATCCTCCCGCTTAAAGAAGGCTGAGAACAAAGTGTTGGTCTGTACAGCTGTTAGTTATATACTAGGCTCCTATCACTAACTTATATGTAGTTTGCTGCTAGCATCCCACCTGATGTCTGACCAGATCAGACTAGACCTACTCCAGAATCTGCTCTTTAGACTTTGCTAAAATTTTGGGGACAATTAGGGCAGGATTCGGAATTCAAATCCAAATTTTTCAAGACGTCTGGTCACCCTACAATACTTCCAATTCCTCCTGGGGGAGACAGAAACTATGCACTATATCCTTAAATGTGACTATTTTCTAGTTCCTTCTCTCCTCTGTGACAGTAAACTGAATTTCTTTGAGACATTGAGGAAATAATCTACATGGGAAAAACTGATCCATATTTTTTACAATTTTCATTTTCTAACATTTTGTAGACCAAACAACAAATCGATTAACCCAGAAAACAATCCAATGATGCATTCACAGGCTGCAGGACTCGACAGTAGCTGTCAGGTTAAGTCAATTGGCAACCACCTGATCAGTATTTGTATTTTTTTTAATATATGTAGAAAGAAATCAAAACTTACAAAACTAGAAAATCTTGTTAAAGTCAATATTGTATTTGGTGGCCTTCGTAAAGTTAAACACGACGTTGGGGCGCGACACAACATTTCAGCTGTTGTGCGACCGCTTTTCACACACGCGGGTTCGTTGTGAAAAGCTACAGGCAACGCAACTTTCTGTTCATGCTAACGCCGCATGTTAAAATCCGGTGCTAATACGGCACCGGTGCCCGGTACCTGCCCGGCCAAAATGGCAATGTGGATTGGTGCCTCATTCCGGTGCCCCCTAAATGCCTGGCAACACTCTGATTCTCAGAACAGACGCAGGAGGCAACAGAAACATCGCTGCTGTCACACAAATAAACAATGACATGTTACACAGAGGGTGACGTTAGCCTACCGTTAGCTACAGTTGGGACTGGACTAAACACGGTGACAACGCTGACAGCTAAACGGTGTAAAAATGTGACTGTATTTCACTGTAGAGGATTCCAACAGCGGGACGTAGAATGATAAAGTTGCTTTTCCAGGGCAAGGCCATAGTCTGCTGCTTAAGCTACGAGCTAAAAGACATAAACGAAGCCCTGGTCACGAGTGGTGGGCGAATCGATCTGAAAATCTATAATATATCGATACCAACGTTTATCGAGATCAATACTTTAGTTTTACTTTCTCTCCTGTATGCACCGCTGCGGTTTGAATAAAGAGGCGACCTGGCTCTGTGTCTTTATTGTCAGTTTCGACAACCAAAGGCGGATGCCTGGTTGCCAATTCGGCGTTGAACCCTGCCCTGTGTGTGTGTGTGTGTGTGTTGCGCTTCACACTGCACCTTAAAACTCTGTACCACAGATTAGAGATTACTTTGAAATCATGTGAGGATAGTTAACCTCCCATATTGAATGAATGCAGTGTCTCTCTGCCCTCTTAAAGCATTGCTATTCTCATATTAACAGAGTCAAAAACTAAATGATTTTGTCTTGTGCTAAACATTTGGCAATAAACTGTAATAACAGTGGAAGTTCTCAAGGAACCATCAATATCTTTTGCAATATCTGTGTATTGTGTATTAACTGTAATAACTATAACTAATACCGTATTTAGCCGTGGAGATTTGCCCAAAAGGACAAACTGAGAGATGAAATATCTTCTCACTTGTTTTTGAGGGAACTCCACGTGTTGCTGGTGGAGCTCCACTTCCAGAAGTCCCTCTGCTCCTGCAAGCCTTTCAGGCCCCCGAATAGGTACATGCAGCCGTGGCTGCCCACGGCTGAGTGGCTGTGTCTGGGGCCGGGGCCCAAAGGGCCCTGCTGCTGGGAGCCATTCAGCAGAGACCAAGCCATGGAATCTGTCACACACACAAAATGCAAGCACTTCCATATTAATTACTTTAAACAATTGCAACATATTAACACATTCTTCATCAGTTTCCTGTGTGGAGAGTTACATCATCTTTGCTATCTCTTTTTCCTCTCTCTTGTCCTCACTCATACGCTGCTCTCCGTTACGGCTCGTTCTCCTTGCGTGACCACACGGCACCCTGCCATTCTTGCTTTTCAACCGCAGCCCTACTTGCATATTTTGGTGCTGTTCTGGACCAACGTTGAAACATGACTAAAATATTATATAATAAAAGCAAAACTAGACATGCAGTACTAATGGAGGATTTGAAATGTGGGGAGCAGGGTCATCATTCATTTTTAGCACACACGCATGAACGCAGACACACACACACACACACACACACCAGTATACCGTGTGTACAGTGTTGCACAGTTAATGCCCAGTTACTGTAATGTAAGCGTTAGTCATAGGCTATGTTCACACTTGCCGTCTTTTTGTAAGCTGCCAGCGTCGGTTTTAAATGACAATCCTATGCCTTCTGTATTGCCCCCCCGCTGTGTGAAGACAACTTAGTTTAATATATTCACACTTAATTAAAACAAACTAACATAATACTTCAAATAAGGCTTGATTCAAGGTAAAACATTGTGCAGGGGAGATGAGAAACCAGACTAAGGCTTTTAAAGATACCACCCTTCTGAGAAAGACTAGTTACACAAAGAAGGGTCAGAGGCTTGCGAGCCGGAAAACCAATTCTGGTCCAGCCAATCCCATGGTGTGTTATGGAGCCAGATATGTTTGCATTGCTTTGGGACCTTTGGTGTTCATTTTGTGAATTGTCACTTTAAGGGAAGAAACAGGAAGTGCTTCACTTCTAGTTCCATCCTTAAGCTAAGCTTTGTGTGATGTTGCATAATGACGCAACACTTTCATTTCTATGTCCTTTTGTTCTTTGTCCACAGCGTTGCTCTGGTTGGTTGGAGCGCAATCCTATTGCGTGCAGAGAGTATTTGAAAGACAACCATTTATCCCGCCCCTCGGATTGAGCCCAGCAGATGGTGGGTTGCCAGATCCAACATCTTGATGATGTGGGTCTGACTTGTTAGGCTAGCCTTAATGACTAACTGTCGCTAATCCCCACCCACTCCCCAAGTTGCAATAAGGGAATATTTTCCTTTTTTAAACAAAGTGACTCCAAAATAACTGGATTTAATGTGGTAAGAATGCCCCCTGGGCCCCATCCCTAGGGAGGGTTAGGGTTAGGGTTCAGCTGGGAGGAGGCCTCGGGGAAGACCCAGGACTAGGTGGAGGGATTATATCTCCAACATGGCCTGGGAACGCCCTCGGGATCCCCCAGTCGGAGCTGGTTGATGTGGCTCGGGAAAGGGAAGTTTGGGGTCCCCTGCTGGAGCTGCTGCCCCCGCGACCTGATACCGGATAAGCGGAAGAAGATGAATGGATGGATGGATGGAATAGGTGACAACTAATCAACTAATTGATTAATATTTGCAGATGTAGTTCCAACATCAACAAATAAAAGATGGAGAGAGGCTGCGTGTGTTTTACTGTGGATTGGTCTTGTTTTTACTGACTATTTACGCTGCACTAATGGCTGATAACATGAATAATACAATATGTACAAAAAACAACAACACACTGGGTTGACCTGGGACTATTTGATTTTTTTTTTACCCCGGTTGAAAAGCAAGAAATTCCCTCAGTACAACAGTATATCGCAACCCCCTTACGAGAGTAGCGTAAGTTAGAGCGAGTATGGCAGGGTGCCTTAAAGCGTAACTCTGGCCAAAATGCAACCTAGGTTATTTTGTGAATGTACCTGAGTCACACTTTAGTTTAAAAGTGTATTTAGGACAGAAGCTCCACTTTTAAGATTTACCATATTCTTGTTTTGGGTCAAATGGCCTTTTGAATGGGTGACCTAGGTAGCATCAATATAGCTATTTTTAAAACACTAAGAAGACTCGACACAACATGAAACCTTGCTCAAGTATCTACACATGAACTCGAGCATTGAGAACATTGTTGGTGTGGCAGCGACCGGAAAAACCAACTGCTCAAGTAAGTCGGTCAAAACCTTTTATTTTTGAGTTAACTCTGAACACAAACAATGTTCTCAATGCTGGGTTCATGTGTAGGTCCCCTGGTGAGACTTTCAGCAAAGTTTCAGTGTTTTCAGTGTAGTGTTTATTAGCTATTTTGATGCTATCATAGTAGGGCCCCTATCTCTCCCATTCAAAAGCCGTTTGACCCAAAACGAGAATACGGTAAATCTTAAAAGTGGTGCTTCTGTCCTAAATATGCTTTTAAACTAAAGGTTGACTCGGTTACATTCACAAAAATAGGTGGTGATGGCGTTGATGATGTCATCGCAGCGGTAGTGGCATGTGGCGGCGGTACTGGGTGCATCCATGAGTGTTTTTTATGATAAAAGCCACTTTAAACTTACCAAAATCCAAACTCCAAAAGTCCTGCGAGGATCCTTTGATGTCCAATAACCCTCCATACAGCAGCATGGCAGACCCGAGCAGCACAGCACTGTGTCCCTTTCTGTTGGTTGGCATTCGGCTCTGCACGCACAAACACACCCAAGAAGACACAAACATCGAGATAACGGGCTATCAAACAAAAGAAACAGGACTTTATTATCACCAGCAACTTGAAACTTCAAAACCCTCAGTCTCCACATGGACTTTACTTACCTGTGCATTGGTGTCTAAGTGACTAATGGGAACACAAATTATTGAAACTGGTCCAGTATTGAGCAAGAACACTGTAACCAGCAGCAGTAAACCAGACTGTTTTGTAACCCTTTAGGGCAAATGTGCGTCATTAATTTTTCGTCCACTCAAAAATTGTGTTTTTGCCACTAACAGGCTCAGATTAATACAGAGATAGACCTTATTGTTAAAGAGTAAAATCCTATTTTTCTCCATGACTTGAAACAGCTCTGAAATCGCCATTGCCAAACCAACCAGACTCCATTTAAATAATCACTACTTTTAGCGTGTATAGAGCAGCATATCTCCACATGTAAATGGGTGAATTAAGGGTTTATTTCAACCAGACCGGAGCAGTGATTGTTGGAAGAATGGAAAGATGAACCAAGACGGCTTGTGATTGATTTGATTTGTTTCTGTCCACTTTGCATGAAGTGACTTCAACAAAGATAAAAAAAATACTGTTTATTTAAATGGAGTCTGCTGCGTTGGGTGATGGTGATTTCGGGGCTGTTTCATGTTAAACTAAAAGGATCTTAACAGAGAGGCCTATCTCTGTAGGGATCCTTTCCATAATGTCAGTGGTAAAAAGTAGTTTTAGTGGAAGGACATTGACGGTGCACACTTTCACATTGTTCCATTGCAGCCTGTTTGGGCTCACTTAATACAAAGATTTTTGTTCCCATCAGTTACTTAGACAGAAAAACATGGGAAAATATAGTCTAGGTTGAACAACCCCTGCAAGTATCCTTTAAAGTTTCTATATTTCTTTCAGAGGTTTCATGGAGCCACCAGAATTTCAGATCTGATGTCAGCGTGGATTTGGGGGCTCTCTGTGTGCACACTGAGCAGGGTACTCAGTACTGAACTGAACAGGCCATGCTGTGTTCAAGACAACGGGGAGCTGATAATTCTCTGATTTGCATGTTGAGAACAAATTCATACTTGAAATTCCTCTTCAGAAACGCTGGACGTCCTGGACGCAGTTACAGTTCTTTGTCATACAAACACGTGACGTTTTTGAAGATAAACATGAAATCACTCATCAATTAATGATGTTTTTGCTTTTGGGTCAATACTGGGTCTAGGGTCTAGGGTCGGGCATTGTTTGGATTTTAACGATTCCAGTTCCGATTCTTCTTGTGGATTCCGGTTCTCATCAATCAGAATGGAGATGCTGAGATTCTTCGAGGGGTGGAGTTGTCACAGTCTTATTTCACTGATAAGAAGGTTTGATTTTGATTCAATGGTGGGTTGCAGTGTTACAGAGCTTTTTCAATGCAAAATAAAGCCATACTAGAGCTAACTGTGCTCCATGGCTGCAGCACAACAAGCACCTAGCGCTGCGGAAACCAAATCTTAAATTTTGGTATCATCGGTATATTAAACTTGGATCCAATGATCAGATTTGAAAGCCAAATCCCCCCAAACGATTCCAAATGAGTCCATTAAAGAACCAACCCTAGTGATGTCTTTTTTTCTGATGTTTGAGTTTCCTGCTGAAATGTACAAAAAGAAACTACAAAAAACGAAAAGGTTTTTTACGAGTACACGTGCAAAACGTGTCATTCGTTTCTCTTTTTTGTTTTGTTTTATGTATTTAAAACAGGATCTAATCTTTTACAGGTGTTGTCAGGAGGAACACTGACACAGAAACTTGGCACGGGGAAACCAGAGTGGCTTGAGATCATCTGGAAATACTTCAAATGACTTTCATATGAAAGGCTGTTCTGTACCTGGGGGAGCTGGTCTTTCCCTGGCAGGGCACCCACTTCTGCTTCGCTGAAACACACGCAACAAAGGAATATGAAAACAAAGTAGAGCTCATGTGACAGTAAGGAGCTACAGATGTTGAGCTTCACTTCGAATCTTATTGTTACGACAGATGTTCTGATTTGTTTCTTTAATATAAGCCATTCAGCACGAAAAAGGATGAAAAAAACCACTCAAGGAATCTTTGTTGACTCGGACAAAAATAACTGATTAGTTGCTTAATCGACAACCAAAGCAACAATTACAGACTCCCAAAGATACATTTTTCGTTACCTAACTCCCCTTTCACTAGGCCCTGTTCTCAGATTTAACAATGTCGTGTGTGTGCTTAATTCTTAATTTCAGTATGTTTTATTTTAGTTGATAAATTATCATTTGATCTGTGTAAAATTACATAGTGTTGCAGCAATTACATTTTCATATTATGTGGGGTGCTTGTTGTTTTGGGTGCCACACACACACACACACACACACACACACACACACACACACACACACACACACACACACAACACACACACACACACACACACACACACCACAGTATATATTTTAATAAGATCATTATTTCTTGTTGGGTAGACTACTGTAATGCGCTTCTTACTAGTGAAGACCATACAACAGCTCCAACTCATTCAAATGCTGCTGCTAGATTTCTGACACCAAGAGGAGAGAGCACTTTACTCAAATTCTGAAATCCCTGTTAGGGTACATATAAAATCGATTACAAGGCCCTACATGTTGCCTATAAGTCTTTCAGTGGTCTGGGGCCTAAAAACATTACAATACGTGTCATTAAGCTGACGCAGTTATCCAAAGCGACTTACAATGGCTATATTATATATATTATATATATATATATATATATATATATATCAGAGGTTGCACGCCTCTGGAGCAGCTAGGGGTTAAGTGTCTTGCTCAGGGACACATTGGTCGATGTATCGCAGTGGGAATCAAACCCGGGTCTCCCACACCAAAGGCATGGGTCATGTCCACTGCGCCATCACCACTAGATTGCCGATATGCTTATTGAGTACATTAAAGACCGTTCTTTTCTCCAGTGCTTTTAATTAGGGGTGGCGGTAGCTCAGTCCGTAGGGAGTTGGGTTGGGGACCGGAGGGTCACTGGTTCAAGACCAAAAAGTACGGAGTGTGGATTGGTGGCTGGAGAGATGTCACTTCACCTCCTGGGCACTGCCAGGTGCTCTTGAGCAAGGCACCGTACCCCCCAACCGCTCAGCTGGTTCGGCTGGCAGCCCCCCCACCCTGACATCTCTCCATTAGTGCATGTACAGATCCTGAGCATGTGTGTGTGTAGTTCAGGACTGTGTGTGATAACTAACAAAGTGTGGACACAGAGTGTAAATTGTAATTTCCCCATTGGGGATCAATAAACAGATTAAAAATTAAATTAAAAAATTAGTCTTGTTTGAAGGGACTTTACTATTTCTTTTAAACTTTGTGGCACCTTTATAAAATGTGTCTTATTGTATATCTGTTTCTGTCTCTAAAGCCCTTTGAATGACTGTATGACAAGCTTCTCTATAAATAAATTTGCCTTGCCTATCTGGGTTCAGTGTGCTGTTTGAATATGATTTTTTTTTTGTGCCAGTTGTTGCACTCCAACAGCTTCCTGGAAACGCCCAACCATCGGCCTTGGCATGAGGTGAGGGCTTTCACAACACAAGTGGGACATATAAACATGTTCTTCAACAGTTTCCTGTGTGCAGAGCGTGTAACATGACACTGAATCATTACGTCCCATGTTTTGGTACTGTCCTGCATGTCCTGTTTGTGTCACAGCTCACCGCAGACAATTTACCACAGGATTAGTATTTTTCAGTGTAAATGCCATTTTTATGTTACTTTTTGATTGTACAGTTACTTATCCTTATTTTAAAAATTGTATTCACAGCTAAAGTAAGGTCGGGCAAACTTTTTACCGGCTTCACCTACAGTTGAGAACTATATTTTCACTGGGGCGCAGAGACGGGGGCTGCAGTCGCAGTTTAATGTCCCAAATTCCCCGCAGCGTAACCCCATTTGTACAGGTCCTATCCCCCAACCAATCGGCTATCCTAACCATAACCACTCAATGTCAAATGCCTAACCCCAACCCATTGGTGGGTCTTGGTGTGGACCATGGTGAAATTTGGGACACTATTGCACGCAAACCCTTGAGTTGACATGCAACAAGTTCTGTCCTTCGAGCCTGAGCATTTGCAGACAAGCGCTGATGTTAAGTTGTATCGTGCATGCACCTCCACAGTCAGACTCACCGATGTCAAATACCCAGAGGGGGCATCTCTGCTCGTTGTACGCAGAATCCAGCATGCCTCCAAACACGTACAGGAAGCCCTGAAAAGGTCAGAGCTGGTAAACGTGTTCCTGACACACTGACACACTAATTTGTGGGATGTGAACAAAGATAGAAGCTTTCATATGCTTTTTCAGGGTTCCTGCAGGTTTCACCAAGGCAAATTCAAGCCTTTTTAAGACCATTATGAATACACTAAGCCCTAAATTCAGTGTTTTTCAAGCTAAGTATAAGCCAAGAATAAAGTCTGTTTTATGTCTGGGGTACAATCTGAAAGAGACTGGCACCAACGCCAAAGCTGAATGGCTGCAATGTAAGTTGGTCTCATTTGTAGTCGTAACACAGCGAAATTATATTGGCAATAGCGAAAGAAAGAAAGACAACACTACATAATTTAAAAGAAATTAACACGTTGAGGTAGCGTTGCATAGACGTAGATTTAAAACCTAAAACACTTTAGGGTATTTAAGACTCTTTAAGGCCTGGTATTTTAGACGTTTTTGAGACCCTGTGGAAACCCTGTTTTTATGCCATTTAAAGCTTGAAAGTGTGTACCTCATGAGCCACCATAGAATGTCCTTCTAGTTCTTCTGGTGCAGCATCACTGGTGCAGTTTAACTCTGTCCACTCGTCACAAACTTAAATGTTGCACAGAATGACATGTTTAGCCAGAGATCATGCAACACAGCTCACCTTTGTTTTCTTTTTTCATACAGGGCAGCTTTCTACATGTATAATGCATCATATGAAATGCAGTATTATTACATGGCTTGGTTGAACTCTAATGTAGAATACGGGTTATTTTCTTGATAACAGAAGGAAAACGAGATGAATGAGGACATAAATGTCAACATAAATATTCCTAAAGAAGCCAAGGAAGCAATACAATCAGATTTAAATTTAAAAAAAACTCCCATTTATATCAATATATGTAATAAGCACTGATTCAAGTCCTTATCACCCTGTCGGGGTTGTATTGGCTGTAACAACCGCCCCGCTCTACATTATCCCTTCATGGGATAATGTCATCCAGTAGTAAAAGCCCAACTTGTTGGCACTAAAGTCAAATGTGTGTTTAGCCCTTACCCACGCTGTACCTCCAGAAGTCCCTCAAAGTGCTGCTGTCTCTCCCTCCCAGGATGTAGACATGTCCACCGTAGCTGCAGCAGGCATGCTTGTAGCGGTCACATGGGGCCTGGCTGTCCTGGAGGAGCCGAGTCCACAGGCAAGGACTACTGTGACTCATAGCTTGCATCAGCTGCTCTCACTGGACCATTTTCTAAAAATATCAATTAGATATGAAGTACATTGGTTTGGGGTCATTAGTCTAACTGTAAAAGTTGGGAAAAGTAGTGTCCAACTGCCATATTCCTCATACAATAGTCATTTCCCAGTGGAGGTCTGTAACAATAAAACCACAGCCTGTCTGTCTAACTTCCCCTCCAAAAACACCCTGTGGCTCAAATCCACCATGTATACCAGCAAACAACTTCCAGGGGACACCCTGCTTCAGCACTCTATAAAAAACAATCCCGATGAGAAAACGACCTTCAGGTGCCTTGTAAGTCGACGTTATGGATCTCGGAACAGGAATAGAAGAAAACTATGATCCAGCTGGTGAAGCCTCATACAATGACAAGCCTGCCATATGGCACGGCGAGCCATTGGGTGTTATACAGTAGAGGACAGTGTTAGCTTACGGGTGTAGAGAGCTTGGCTCCTATTGGTGTTCAGCTGGGACTGCTTTAGACCCACAGGCCCTGGTGTGGGGGGAGAAATACACTGCCATAGAAAGACTGTGAAGCGTGGCTCGGGGGAAAAAAGCTCTCCAGTGGCAAAATATTCTAACGCAGTTGGCTCCTTTTAACCATACAGTCATCATTATTCATCTTTGGGTTGTATTTTAAAAGACTTTTGGCAAACACTAGAGTCAACCCTAAGACTAATCTCAACTACAGTGGGCATCCTACATTAAGTGAAATAATGATGTGACATTAGAAGTTGTGGATGTGTGTATTAGGGGACCACTAAGGTCTATATAAAATAGACGTCAGATACAGTATTAGGGGACCACTAAGGTCTATATAAAAGAGACTTCAGATACAGTATTAGGGGACCACTAAGGTCTATATAAAAGAGACTTCAGATACAGTATTAAGGGACCACTAAGGTCTATAAAAAATAGACATCAGATACAGTATTAGGGGACCACTAAGGTCTATATAAAAGAGACTTCAGATACAGTATTAGGGGACCACTAAGGTCTATATAAAAGAGACGTCAGATACAGTATTAGGGACCACTAAGGTCTATATAAAATAGACTTCAGATACAGTATTAGGGGACCACTAAGGTCTATATAAAAGAGACTTCAGATACAGTATTAGGGACCACTAAGGTCTATATAAAAGAGACTTCAGATACAGTATTAGGGACCACTAAGGTCTATATAAAAGAGACGTCAGATACAGTATTAGGGGACCACTAAGGTCTATATAAAAGAGACGTCAGATACAGTATTAGGGGACCACTAATGTCTATATAAAATAGACTTCAGATACAGTATTAGGGACCACTAAGGTCTATATAAAAGAGACGTCAGATACAGTATTAGGGACCACTAAGGTCTACATAAAAGAGACTTCAGATACAGTATTAGGGGACCACTAAGGTCCATATAAAAGAGACTTCAGATACAGTATTAGGGGCCACTAAGGTCTATAAAATAGACTTCAGATAAAGTATTAGGGACCACTAAGGTCCATATAAAAGAGACTTCAGATACAGTATTAGGGGAACACTAGGGTCTATATAAAATAGACTTCAGATACAGTATTAGGAGACCACTAAGGTCTATATAAAATAGATTTCAGATACAGTATCAGGGACCTCAAAGGTCTATATAAAGAGACTTCAGATGCAGTATTAAGGACCACTAAGGTCTATTTAAAGAGACTTCAGATACAGTATTAGGGGACCACTAAGGTCTATATAAAGAGACTTGAGATTCAGTATTAGGGACCACTAAGGTCTATATAAAAGAGACTTCAGATACAGTATTAGGGGCCACTCAGGTCTATATAAAGAGACTTGAGATTCAGTATTAGGGACCACTAAGGTCTATATAAAAGAGACTTCAGATACAGTATTAGGGGACCACTAAGGTCTCTATAAAAGAGACTTCAGATACAGTATTAGGGGACCACTAAGGTCTATATAAAAGAAACTTCAGATACAGTATTATGGGACCACTAAGGTCTATATAAAATAGACTTCAGATACAGTATTAGGGGACTACTAAGGTCTTATAATAGAGACTTCAGATACAGTATTAGGGACCACTAAGGTCTATATAAAATAGACTTCAGATACAGTATTAGGGGACCACTAAGGTCTATATAAAATAGACTTCAGATACAGTATTAGGGGACCACTAAGGTCTATATAAAATAGACTTCAGATACAGTATTAGGGGACTACTAAGGTCTATATAAGAGAGACTTCAGATACAGTATTAGGGACCACTAAGGTCTATATAAAATAGACTTCAGATACAGTATTGTACTACACATAGACTGTTGTACACTGGGCAGCTTGTACAGGTATATGTGATACATGCTGTCTATGATACCAACACACAGGCCAAAACACAAACAGAAGGAGACAATACTGGCATTTAGCATTGTTGTCAGAAAACATAGTATCTCCAGTTAGTATGTGTGATGACACATTGGGCTCATTTTGATTTAATACAGTCCCAGAGCGGGGACGTCGTGCCAGTGAGCAAACGAACGATATACGACATATTGCCGCCGCATTCTGATTACATCGCGACGACGTATGTGTGTTACTGTGGTAACGTTTTCATGTTACACCTTTAAACTGTTCAAACGGCTTGATACATACTTAAGTGACGCTAACGTGACGCTAACGTGACTTAACATTTGCGGTCGAGACGGCGCTTTCGGTCAATACTACCCCTGAATGGAGGAATGAGGCCCGTTAATTTCTTACGGCTCGGTTTCCAGCGCAACAACCCAACCACTATATTTAGGAGTTAACTTGATATAACATTAAGTTATGACTAGGTAGTCACATCCGTCAGTGTCTCGCGCGCAGACTTGCTAAACGCCAACGTTAATAACGGTAAAGTCGAAGAGGAAACGAGGAGATGAACTTTTCTCGAGCTTCTTTGTAGATACTGACGCTATTCGATGCCTATAAGACACACGACAGCATCTTTTTCAGTGCCCTAAACTTTTTATACTTATAAAAGTGGGTGACAGGCATTTCATGTAGTAAAAAATGCGGTTAACATATTGTGACTTACGATATGCTTCTCTTCGTCGGATTGTTGTCTCTCTCTCTGTAAACGGGCGTGTGCTGCATTCAGGGTCGTCAGTAAATTTGAGCTCTTAATTGGAAAGTCCTGTGAATAACTTGTTTCCATACGATAAACGACAGTAGACCGGTCATTCCCATTCAAATCAACACAACGTTAAGAATACCTTCCAATTAACCAACAGACAACCAAAACAAACGTTCAGGGAACGTTACCACAACAAAAAACGAACGTTCTCAGAACGTTCTGGGAACCAAAAATTGTTAGCTGGGAGCAGGGATGTCAAAGCGTTGGAGACGGGTATGGCTGCAGCCTGGAGCGTCCCATGTCATCCGTCCCGTCTCATACGGAGGTGTGTCCAACGGTAAATCCAGAGGGTCAAAGTTACGAAATCACGAATAATTTTCCAGACGGAGTCACGGGTAAATTCGTGACCACATTTGTTGCAATCAATTGAAAAACGTAAAAAAAACTGTTAACAATTTTGCCATAAGCTACATATAGTTTGCTCATTTCTGATGTTATGCTCGTGTTGTTCCATGTTAATGAAGCTACATCTGATGAAACCTGCATCAGCGACGCAGCCGATTTTGCCAACTAACGGCAGGACCTCCTGACCTCCTGAGGGGACAACAATCCACGATCTGCACACACAACAAGACTACAAAATAAACATGTTACACGCTTCCCAAGACTTTTAATTGTATATTCTATATTGTTTTCACACTTCCCCGGGACATTGCTGCAAATACAACTGCTTATCAGCATGGCGAGAGCGACTGTCGGCCTCGGCTGTCGGCTCTCTGGGACCCAGGACAGAATGCTGCCGGGTCTCTGGGACCGGGGACAGAATGCTGTCGGCTCTCTGGGACCGGGACAGAATGCTGTCAGGTCTCTGGGACCCAGGACAGAATGCTGCCGGGTCTCTGGGACCGGGGACAGAATGCTGTCGGCTCTCTGGGACCGGGACAGAATGCTGTCAGGTCTCTGGGACCAGGACAGAATGCTGCCGGGTCTCTGGGACCGGGGACAGAATGCTGTCGGCTCTCTGGGACCCGGGACAGAATGCTGTCAGGTCTCTGGGACCCGGGACAGAATGCGGTTCTATTTTTTCTACTACCGCGGCCTCGGCTGTCGGGTCTCTGGGACCCGGGGCAGAATGTTATCGGGTCTCTGGGACCCGGGCAGAATGCGGTTCTATTTTTCTACTACCGCGGCCTCGGCCTTCGGGTCTCTGGGACGCATTGACTGCATATCTCTGCCGCCACGGCCTTGGGCCAGGATGCGATTGAATTTTCTTCCACTTCCGCCAGCGGTTCTATTGTATTTGTATTGTATGAAAGGGGGACATTTTTTTTTAAAACAAAACCAAATGCTTGAACTCTGTCGGAAGAGAAATTCCTTCTGCATCTTTGATCCAAGTTAACTTGGATCAAAGATGCAGCTATAGAAGGAATTTTTTTGTTGCCTATCATCTGCATTTTTTTAGAGACGGACATGTATTTTTAAATATTTAAAAACACACCAAATATTTTATTCATTAGCATGATAGTTGACGTGAGCTTTAACTTTGAAAAGAGAGATATTAGTATTTTGTTCCAGATGTGAGCTTTTATTTTGAAAAGTAGAAAAACTCGGGGATGGCAGGATTTTTTCAGTTTGCCTATAATCTGCATTTATTTTATAGACGAACATATATTTTAAGTGTTTTTATTCATCAGTATGATAGTCTACATTTATCTTATGGACCTGTTTAGTTAAAAAAAATTTTTTTTTAATTGTATGATTGCCGCAATCATAAAAATGAATAAAAAAAAAATGTTCGCGATTTTGCATTTTTGACCCTCTGGATTTACCGTTGGACACGCCTCCGCATGAGACGGGACGGATGACATGGGATGCTTCAGGCGGCAGCCATATACTCTTGAAGCGGTGGCCGGTTTGTGGTGGACGCTCAAAGAACTGGGTGTCGCTTGGTTGGACAACAACATTCGAAAAAGATACACATTTCGAGATTACATTTTTTTTTCAAAAGTACTTATGTACTTGTTTCAGTGACTGTTCTGTGATTTGTTAGTCTGTAAATCAGACTGCAGAAACACTTTACAATAACGTAGCCTACAAAAAAAAAAAAAAAGTACCTCAAGTACCCTTTTTGTGTACTTGAGGTACACAAAAAGGGTACTTACTGTTACAGTTAGAGGAGGATAGGCCCAAAAATGCAGAGACAAGGACGGCAGGCAGGCGATGGTAAACAAGAATTTATTAAACAAAGTCCAAGTAAAAACACAGGGAGCAAAAAGGAACAGGCAAAATCCAAAAGTCCAAAAACAGGTCCAGGGAAAGGCAATACAACACCAACAAAAACCAGCGTAACTGCACAGAGGACAACTCACTGGGACGATCTGGACCACACCAGGAACAGGTTGAATATGAAAAAGAATCTGACTAAAGACAGGGGAAGCCCAGACATTAAATACACGAGGTAACGAGGTAACGACAGGCAGGTGACAGGAGGACAGGGAAGCAGGTGGGAAACATCAGGTAATCACAAGAGAGGGAAAACACAGGAAGTAGAACTAAAGACAGGACGAGACAGAGACCGGGCTTCAAAATAAAACAGGGAACAGAACACACCGACACGCAGGGGAGCACAGGACAGGACCAACACCACAGGACTGGGGAGGAAAGACACAAAATTCGGGGTTTAACCATTTGTAACCGTGACTGCAGTGAAAGAAACCGGGAGCTTGAGCTCAGCGAGGTTAAAGAGGAAGTAAAGAAATGGGAAAATAAAAACACCAATTATAAATCAAGAGTTCATATCATTAAAACGTTCATCCTTTCCAAACTTCTTTTCGTTGCAAACATCTTTCCTCCATCTCATAAAATGATAATCCAATTAAATAAACAGTGTGTGAATCTGGGATGGGGCACGACGAGAGAGGTCACAAAAAGAGAGATTTTGTATAAAAGCAGAGAATATGGGGGGCGGTGGATATGGGTATAAAGTTATATATTTCCTTTGTAAAAAACGCATCGGCAGCATTGTCGAGGAACGCTCTCTGGGTCGGGGACTCGTCCAGGTGGAGGAAGAGGAGGGGCCGAGCAAGACAGGGACCACAATACATGATCAACTACGGCGATTTTATCGATGAATTTCAAAAAACTTAAAATTGATTGGAACGGCCTCCCAAGGAGAAGGATTTTTTAAAAAGATCAATGATTTTAAATATGGTGGGTTTATTGATTCTAAACACTTAACCCAAAATGAAGGAACCCTGCTCCTGAAATTGTTAAAGAATAAAAATCGTGTGTTTTAAACTGTGGAGGAGCAGGTGCTGTATGACAATACAACAGACTGTCATAATTAATGATGATGTTTTAAAACAAGTCATCACTGAGTTAAGAAGGAGGAAATAATTAGACAAAAATCAGCTCCTACCTCGGAATATTATTAATTTGTAATGTTTTGTACTCTTTGCACTTTATGGTCTGTTCTTTGCACTATTAGCACATGCACTATTAGCACATGCACTTTAGCACATGCACTTTAACACATGCACTTTAACCGCTCTCTGCACTTTATAATGTAAACTGTCATGTTTTTGTAATTCGTAGTTTGTTGTCTTTATCTTTTTTTGCTCTCTTATGAATGTCACAACATGTCATTTGTACAAACGTCAATAAAGCTTTTTTTAAAAAAAAAGAAAAAAGGAAAGACACAAACACAAGACAGGATGAAAAACTGTTTTACCAAAACACTGGTCCAATTTTCCTGAGTTCTCAGCAAAACATTTACGACTGGACATGTTTTAATGTTTTAACAGCATGTTGCGAATGCATTAATATTATTGTCATGTGCCAGAAATAGCCAATGTGTTCCTTGCTGTGTTTCCCAGTTCGCAAAGCTAAGGTACCTGTAGAAGCTTAATGAAGACTAATATAGTTGGAGCTAACATGTTATACACCTAGAATATAATAGCTCAACTCATAACCTGATAAATATTATAAACACACTTTTTATATCAAGTGGTGGTCACAACCACAGAGATATTATGTGCTCAATTGACAATTTTGCCCAGTAGCCATATGCTACTATTTGAACTTATAGCTAATTTAGAAAATAAACACATTTAGTTATTTTCAAGAGACTAAGAAAATAAAGATATGAACGTAAAGTCAATGTTTTGTTACTCTAAGAGGAAATGATGTTCGAGGAAATTAATTCATTGTAGCCCGGCAGTTTCAACGCGGCTCGAGCCACGACGAAAACGCGTGCATGCTAGAAATAAGACCGACGTCTATTTTTTTTTTATATGCGACAAGTGTGCCGGAAGCGTTTCCAGGCAAAATAGACTACTAAAGACGTTTATATGTCATTTTGGCGTGAATACATTGATAAATGTCATTTTGATGTCTAAAAATCTCCAAGTTTTGACATAAATGCAGATGTAAATGTAATTAAAAAAATAAATGATAATCATTGATTTTCAAATATTGCCCCGTCATACAGAACAAAATATTCTGTACCCTATTTAGCCGTCAGTACTGCCGACGTTGTCTTTGCTGTCATCAAATTAGTATGTTTATGTTTAACATGATGTACACTTCTGCTATTATTTCATTTTACCAAGGGAAGACTTACATGTGTACAGACAAGGCTAGCAGCAGCAGCGGCGCGTCAGACACGTTTCTGATGGAGAAAGATGTAGAAAATGCCACGCAGTCGCCACGCCACAGAAACGCCACGCTTAAGCCACGCAGCTGCCACGCTCACGCCACGCAACAGAAACGCCACGCTCATGCCACGCTCACGCCACGCAACAGAAACGCCACGCTCACGCCACGCGGCTGCCACGCCACGCTCACGCCACGCTCACGCCACGCAGCTGCCACGCCACACTCACGCCATGCAGCTGCCACGCTCACGTCACGCATCAGAAACGCCACGCCACGCTCACGCCACGCTCACGCCACGCTCACGCCACGCTCACGCCATGCTCACGCCACGCAACAGAAACGCCACGCTCACGCCACGCAGCTGCCACGCCACGCAGCTGCCACGCTCACGCCACACAGCAGAAACGCCACGCTCACGCCACGCGGCTGCCACGCTCACGCCACGCGGCTGCCACGCCACGCTCACGCCACGCATCAGAAACGCCACGCCACGCTCACGCCACGCAGCTGCCACGCTCACGCCACGCAAACAGAAACGCCCCGCTCACGCTCACGCCACGCTCACGCCACAGAAACGCCACGCTCACGCCACACACCTGCCACGCTCACGCCACGCAACAGAAACGCCACGCTCACGCCATGCAGCTGCCACGCTCATGCCACGCAACAGAAACGCCCCGCTCACGCCACAGAAACGCCACGCTCAAGCCACACACCTGCCACGCTCACGCCACGCAACAGAGACGCCACGCTCACGCCACGCAACAGAAACGCCACGCTCACGCCATGCAGCTGCCACGCTCACGCCACGCAACAGAAACGCCACGCTCACGCCATGCAGCTGCCAAGCTCACGCCACGCAACAGAAACGCCACGCTCACGCCACGCAACAGAAACGCCACGCTCACGCCATGCAGCTGCCACGCTCACGCAACAGAAATGCCACGCTCACGCCATGCAGCTGCCACGGTCACGCCACGCAACAGAAACGCCATGCTCACGCCACGCAACAGAAACGCCACGCTCACGCCACGCAGCTGCCACGGTCACGCCATGCGGCTGCCACGCCACACAGCTGCCACGCCACGCTCACGCCAAGCAGCTGCCACGCTCACGCCACACAACAGAAACGCCACGCTCACGCCACGCGGCTGCCACGCTCACGCCACGCGGCTGCCACGCCACGCTCACGCCACGCATCAGAAACGCCACGCCACGCTCACGCCACGCAGCTGCCACGCTCACGACACGCAAACAGAAACGCCCCGCTCACGCTCACGCCACAGAGAAACGCCACAGAAACGCCACGCTCACGCCACACACCTGCCACGCTCACGCCACGCAACAGAAACGCCACGCTCACGCCATGCAGCTGCACGCTCACGCCACGCAACAGAGACGCCACGCTCACGCCACGCAACAGAAACGCCACGCTCACGCCATGCAGCTGCCACGCTCACGCCACGCAACAGAAACGCCACGCTCACGCCATGCAGCTGCCACGCTCACGCCACGCAACAGAAACGCCACGCTCACGCCACGCAACAGAAACGCCACGCTCACGCCATGCAGCTGCCACGCTCACGCCACGCAACAGAAACGCCATGCTCACGCCACGCAACAGAAACGCCACGCTCACGCCACGCAGCTGCCACGGTCACGCCATGCGCCTGCCACGCCACACAGCTGCCACGCCACGCTCACGCCAAGCAGCTGCCACGCTCACGCCACACAACAGAAACGCCACGCTCACGCCACGCGGCTGCCACGCTCACGCCACGCGGCTGCCACGCCACGCTCACGCCACGCATCAGAAACGCCACGCCACGCTCACGCCACGCAGCTGCCACGCTCACGACACGCAAACAGAAACGCCCCGCTCACGCTCACGCCACAGAAACGCCACAGAAACGCCACGCTCACGCCACACACCTGCCACGCTCACGCCACGCAACAGAAACGCCACGCTCACGCCACGCAGCTGCCACGCTCATGCCACGCAACAGAAACGCCCCGCTCACGCCACAGAAACGCCACGCTCAAGCCACACACCTGCCACGCTCACGCCACGCAACAGAGACGCCACGCTCACGCCACGCAACAGAAACGCCACGCTCACGCCATGCAGCTGCCACGCTCACGCCACGCAACAGAAACGCCATGCTCACGCCACGCAACAGAAACGCCACGCTCACGCCACGCAGCTGCAACGGTCACGCCATGCGGCTGCCACGCCACACAGCTGCCACGCCACGCTCACGCCACGCAGCTGCCACGCCACGCAGCTGCCACGCCACGCTCACGCCACGCAGCTGCCACACTCACGCCACGCATCAGAAACGCCACGCCACGCTCACGCTACGCTCACGCTACGCTCACGCCACGCAGCTGCCACGCTCACGCCACGCTCACGCCACGCCACGCTCACGCCACGCAGCTGCCACACTCACGCCACGCATCAGAAAATCCAGGCCACGCAGCTGCCACGCTCACGCCACGCAACAGAAACGCCACGCTCACGCCACGCAGCTGCCACGCTCACGGCACGCAGCTGCCACGCTCATGCCACGCTCACGCCACGCATCAGAAACGCCACACTCACGCCACGCAAACAGAAACGCCCCGCTCACGCTCACGCCACAGAAACGCCACAGAAACGCCACGCTCACGCCACACACCTGCCACGCTCACGCCACGCAACAGAAACGCCACGCTCACGCCATGCAGCTGCCACGCTCACGCCACGCAACAGAGACGCCACGCTCACGCCACGCAACAGAAACGCCACGCTCACGCCATGCAGCTGCCACGCTCACGCCACGCAACAGAAACGCCACGCTCACGCCATGCAGCTGCCACGCTCACGCCACGCAACAGAAACGCCACGCTCACGCCACGCAACAGAAACGCCACGCTCACGCCATGCAGCTGCCACGCTCACGCCACGCAACAGAAACGCCATGCTCACGCCACGCAACAGAAACGCCACGCTCACGCCACGCAGCTGCCACGGTCACGCCATGCGCCTGCCACGCCACACAGCTGCCACGCCACGCTCACGCCAAGCAGCTGCCACGCTCACGCCACACAACAGAAACGCCACGCTCACGCCACGCGGCTGCCACGCTCACGCCACGCGGCTGCCACGCCACGCTCACGCCACGCATCAGAAACGCCACGCCACGCTCACGCCACGCAGCTGCCACGCTCACGACACGCAAACAGAAACGCCCGCTCACGCTCACGCCACAGAAACGCCACAGAAACGCCACGCTCACGCCACACACCTGCCACGCTCACGCACGCAACAGAAACGCCACGCTCACGCCACGCAGCTGCCACGCTCATGCCACGCAACAGAAACGCCCCGCTCACGCCACAGAAACGCCACGCTCAAGCCACACACCTGCCACGCTCACGCCACGCAACAGAGACGCCACGCTCACGCCACGCAACAGAAACGCCACGCTCACGCCATGCAGCTGCCACGCTCACGCCACGCAACAGAAACGCCATGCTCACGCCACGCAACAGAAACGCCACGCTCACGCCACGCAGCTGCAACGGTCACGCCATGCGGCTGCCACGCCACACAGCTGCCACGCCACGCTCACGCCACGCAGCTGCCACGCCACGCAGCTGCCACGCCACGCTCACGCCACGCAGCTGCCACACTCACGCCACGCATCAGAAACGCCACGCCACGCTCACGCTACGCTCACGCTACGCTCACGCCACGCAGCTGCCACGCTCACGCCACGCTCACGCCACGCTCACGCCACGCCACGCTCACGCCACGCAGCTGCCACACTCACGCCACGCATCAGAAACTCCAGGCCACGCAGCTGCCACGCTCACGCCACGCAACAGAAACGCCACGCTCACGCCACGCAGCTGCCACGCTCACGGCACGCAGCTGCCACGCTCATGCCACGCTCACGCCACGCATCAGAAACGCCACACTCACGCCACGCATCAGAAACGCAACGCTCACGCCACGCTCACGCCACGCCACGCTCACGCCACGCAGCTGCCACGCTCATGCCACGCATCAGAAATGCCACGCATCAGAAACGCCACGCATCAGAAACGCCACGCATCTGAAACGCCACGCATCTGAAACGCCACGCTCACGCCACGCATCAGAAATGCCACGCTCCCGCCAGGCTCCCGCCACCCAGGCAGTATGCAGGAGGCCTTAGAGCTCTCCTCACGATGAAGGTGGGTTGAGCCATGGACCCAAATTCCATGGTGACATTTTTTGGTACATCGGAAGCCTATGAAACCAGTAGTATGTGAATTTTACTATAGCAATTGAAATACTACGGAGCTACACTAAGGCAGCATAAGTATCCCACAATGCAATGCGTTAGTAACGACAACGTTCATAACACAAAGGGCAGCAACCAAGGAGCTCTTTAACTTCAAAGAACACTTTAATTTGCTTTTCCAAGTTTAAAAATTTGTGATTTTGGCACCTGTGAACATTGGTATAGTTGCTTTCCATTTGCAGTGATTTAAACATTCGCCAGAGCTATGGTCAGCAGGGGTAACCATGGCAACGCCTCACCAACCGGCAAGGACCGTCTCAGAATGCGACGCTGAAAATGAAAATTTACACAAAAGCATGTTGAACCATAGTAGCCTGTTGAGTACGTGCAGGGCATAGTCTGCCATTTCGGACGCAACCCCGATCACTTTGTTGGTTTGCAATAACTTCTATTTCTCTGGTGGCGTATATATTGTTCTGTTTCTCAGGTGACGTAACAATATACACGTCACCGGAGAAATCCGTCGTCTCCTTGTCGAGCTTTACCGTCTTCCAAGACGAAGGCAGAAGGATCAACAGAGGTGAAAACCATTATAAATTGCATTCCAGCTATCTATGCTGGAATTACTTAACCCTTGTATGGTATCGGGGTCCAATTGACCCATTTCAAATTGTTACAAGAAGAAAAATGGTACAAGTTACATTTTTTCTACCTGAAATCAGCGTGTTTACCTTATTTCCTGTGATAAACATGTATTCCTGACTCAGTTCAGAACATTATTCTGGATATGACCCTTTGTGTTTTTTCCATAGTGGATTTTTAACATGAATTATGACCTTATGACAAAAAACACATCACACTTCCATTTTTAATTGTGTGCTAGTAGAGACTGATGCATTCCCTAAACACATATGTTATCTCCATTTTTTGAAATTGAGATAAAAGGCAATATTTGTTAATAGATTATGAAGGAAAATGTTATTTCAGAATTGTTTTTAAAATCCCAAATAAGTCCCGGGTCAGTTTGAAGACAACACAAGGGTTAAGGTCAACCAACAGGGAACCAATCAGAACATGTCTCACTTGTAACAATCCCCCATGTTTAACAAGCCTAATTAGGCTGAATCAAACAGCTGTGTGTGTGTGTGTGGGGGGTGCGGGCGTTTCAAAAAGCATGACCTCTTTTAATAAGGAGACAACTCAACTGACTCTTCTCTTAAACCCTTTAAAATATGTACTGTACGTGTTACCAAATGGGGAGATACACGTGAGAATTCCCATTACCTCTATGAGTAAGTGAAGGCAGCTGTAGTGCCCTCATCAGGAGGAGGGGCGAGTGTGTGTCCTGGGTTTGCTCCCACTCTGAAGGGATCCGTTATGTCACACACAGCAGAACACGGATGCCATCACATGGCAGCCCTTCTCCTTTTGTGACAGGGGACTTGCTTTTGCTGTCACAGCTTGGACTTTAAACAACTGCAAGAGTTAAACGTGTTTTTTTAATGGTTGAAAAGCAATATGTTTCGGACCCTGGACCAGGACCACGTGGCCTGTGCATGTGGACATTTTTCACTTTTGAAGACCAAAATCTACACACGTGCCAGTTTTTTCAAAAGGACATACGGGCAGTAGCGTGTAGTACCAAAGTTATACCATGGTCTGGGACAACACTCCGTTCTGATTGGCTGCAGGGTGGCCATTAAAAAGTCCTATAGGACACCTACTAAGGAGTTTTTTAAATGAATGTGCTACATTAAAAGTAAACCAAAGTCCGAATGTTATTTATGAGTATAGTTGGGGGGGGGCTTACCTCGGACCATAGGGACTTTGCCTGAGAACCCGAGGGTCGCCGGTTCAATGGCGGAGTCTGGACTGGAAGCTGGAGAGGGGTCGGTTCACCTTTTTCAGCAAGGCACCAAACCTGCTTGGGGTACCTTTAATGGACAGCCCCCCCCCACTCTAACATCCCTCCATTTGTGCATGTATAGGTCCTGGGCATGTGTGTGTGTGTGTGTGTGTGTGTGTGTGTGTGTCTGTGTTTCAGGCCTTTGTGTAAAGTGTAACGCCAAGTAATTTCCCCTTGTGGGATTAATAAAAGCATGTCTTCTTCTTCTGGTCCTTCATCGTCCACTGAGCGCCACAGGATGGTGATAACACACAAGCTGATACATAATTGTTGTTTTACTTTCATCTGCACCTTTTTTTTTATTTTAAACCTACTTTCTAGCCAATACTCTACGAACCAAACCGGGGGGGTTGTCTCTTTTTTTGCTGCCGTTGGGAGTTTACAAGAGAGTGCAGTGTTGTATTTCTGTTACCTTTTTTTCCTGTCCTTCAATTTTGTTGCATGTCTTTCGCGCATCCATTTTCTGAGTATGTTACAGATCCAACTTTAGGACATGGTTTGGGTACCCAAATATTTTCCTTCTTTCTCTGTAGTCTACCGCGTAAACGTACGCTACATCGGAATCCCAAAAATCCAAACAATACCCAACTCTAGTATTTCGTGGTAGTGGAATACGTTTTAACAGTAACTATCCCAACACCTAACGCCTATCAGCCAAAGAGCCATTTTAATATATATTCTCTTTATTATCACTTCTACATTAAATACACATACAACATGCCTAAGTTAACAAATATGAATATGTTTATTGAGCTCAATAGTTCAAACAAAATAGACAACAACAATGTCAACGTGTTTTGATAAAAACACCATTTCAGAAGGAACGTTTCTCGACTTACACATAGTGGTAAATACTGTAGGAAAGCAAAGAGTTTTGTATAGTATTTTGTTAATGTACAATACATGTATCCATGAAATTTGGAATTTTGTTTTTTTTTTACATTTGCACAATACAGAGGACTAACTCCTGTGAATATGTTTCATAAATATACTGGGACATGGTGTATATCCGTGTTTCTTCATCCCACCCTTACCGCTACGTATCGACTACTGTAGTCCAAAAGAAGCAGAGAAGAAGAACACACAGCAGACATTTGCATCTGGACCCAAGGGCCAAATCTTCTGTTACACCAGAATAACCTTTTCTTTAAACCCTCCTGTTTTCCGTTTTTTTCATTACAAAGAATGGGCCTTCGAAAAAAAGCTGAAAATGTCAACAGTAGAAATATCAAACAACTTTGGAAAAACATAAAAAAAAAAAAAAGACCCTCTACATTAAAAAAGTGACAAAATGTCAGAAAATGCGATAACTTTTTTTCACGGTTGACGGGAAGACAACACAATGGGTCAAACATAAAAGCATTGTGCTCTCTTAGTGGGTTTCAGGACTGCGGAACATTGTCTCTCAAAAGTACACACTGCTCATTTGATACTGCTCATTTTTTTTACTACCTTAAAGTTTCTATCTGCTACACAGCCCTTAAAGGAAACTTTGAAATAAATAACTTTTAAAGCTGTAGTTCACCTTTTTCCCAGCCAGTGGTTAAATTAGGACTGGTGTGTTAACTGCGTGCCGTATTCATCAGAGCACACGAGAACGTAGTACCTCCTAAATTACTAACGGTGTGCAAAACTGCAATCTTTGGTATTGATCCGATACCAAGTTAATACAGGGCAGTGTGTAATGTTGTAATACATCTTTTGTTCAAATAGATTTTTATGAGATTGGTATCAAATGAAGTTCAATATTGAAGTCACAGTACAGTGATAGTATGGGAATATTCCCAGCCACAAGTTGGAATCAGACAGAAAATACACAACGGGCTTTCTGACAGAAATGATAATATGTGGATAAAATATATGAATAAATTAAGTCAAAGGAGGTTCTTGTATATTCATACGGTGCAATTCAACACAATGTAAAGCAGTGTGTCAGTCGCTGCTCCTCGTGGGCCCCACTGGGGAGGACGTCCGGGCTTCCCAGTTCTGGCAAAATGTTTCAGAACAGGAGCTGTGGTGTACAGCTCCGGCCTGCAGAGTGCAGTGTGTCGTCACAGTGTGTGTGTGTGTGTGTGTGTGTGTGTGTGTGTGTGTGTGTGTGTTGGCAGCTGTCTGCAGTAGTGCTGAGGCCCTGGGTGTTCACACTGATCAGTACAGCGTCTGTGATCTCACATCCGAGTGATCTTTTTCACGTCCTTCTCCATCTCTCCGCCGTCGTCGTGATCAAACTCAAAGGCGCTGTTGTCCACGGCGTGGCCGTTCTTTTTCGCCGAGTCACCGTCGCCAGCTTCCAGGGGCGGAGCCTCCCTGTCCGCATCCGCTGAACCGCCGCCACAGCGCTTTTTATACACCTGGTAGGCTGCAGAGGAAAAACATATGGATTTAGAAACATGCTCTTGCAATACTATGCTTTCATCATATTTTTGAGCAAACCCTACGTTTGAGGTTACTCTTGAGAATATCCTCAGATCAGATCTGTGGTGGTGGGGGGGGGGCAGCTTCCAGGTATGAATGTGATCAGATCAGACTGTGGTTGAGGGGGGGGCAGCTTCCAGGTAGGTAAGTGGAACTGTGTGAATGTGATCAGGTCGTCATTGCAAATGAGAATTTGTTTTCAATAGACTTACCTGGATAAATAAAGGTTAAATAAAAAAGAAATTACCAGTTAACTATGGAAACTGATTAACATTTGACACTAGTTGACAGCCCAACTACCTAAATATTGTTTTGGTGGTAGATGACAACATCCAGTTTTGATGAAAATGCTAAGTGTCTTGCTCAGGGACACATTGGTAAAGGCATGCAGTGGGAATCTGCCTGCTAAACTCTCACCTCCCACACACGAGACTGCCACCACCAGCTGGAAGATGCTGTAGATGAGTGGGAATGCGAACATGACTTCCAACTCAGCCGGGCTGAAGGACAGCTGGACAATGGTGCTGCACAGCTGCGAGTTCTGGAAACCCGTCTCCAGTGCGATGGTTCGGCATCTGAACAAAGCAGGGATTTGGGGTTTGTTGATGCAGAAGTGATTTCAAGATGTATAGAATTTAATATAAAGGGAAACTTTTTTTTTTTGACCTGAACCCTATTTTCCCATGTTTTTGTGTCTAAGTGAATCATGGGGACAACAATCTTTGAAAATGGTTTGGTATTGTAGCCTGACAAACCAGACCCACATCATCCAGATGTGGGTCTGGTTGGCACAGTATGTTTTTGGTGCCATTTGTGGAGCCTGGGCTGTCTACAGAGACCGCTTTTCTTTTTACAGTGTGTTCTGGGGACAGGCAGCTAGCAGATAGTGAGGAGATGTTTTTTACAGTGTGTCTGGGGACAGGCAGCTAGCAGATAGTGAGGAGAGGTTTTTTACAGTGTGTTCTGGGGACAGGCAGCTAGCAGATAGTGAGGAGATGTTTTTTACAGTGTGTTCTGGGGACAGGCAGCTAGCAGATAGTGAGGAGATGTTTTTTACAGTGTGTTCTGGGGACAGGCAGCTAGCAGATAGTGAGGAGATGTTTTTTACAGTGTGTTCTGGGGAAAGGCAGCTAGCAGATAGTGAGGAGAGGTTTTTTACAGTGTGTTCTGGGGACAGGCAGCTAGCAGATAGTGAGGAGATGTTTTTACAGTGTGTTCTGGGGACAGGCAGCTAGCAGATAGTGAGGAGATGTTTTTACAGTGTGTTCTGGGGACAGGCAGCTAGCAGATAGTGAGGAGAGGTTTTTTACAGTGTGTTAAGGGGACAGGCAGCTAGCAGATAGTGAGGAGATTTTTTTTTACAGTGTGTTAAGGGGACAGGCAGCTCGCAGATAGTGAGGAGATTTTTTTTTACAGGGTTAGGGTTAAAAACAAGTTATGAAGCAAATATTAATGTAAATCAAGCAGGTTCAAGATTTATTTGACAAAACTGGTATATGCTGTCACCCTACCTGTGCCAGGGTTGACCTGCAAAACGGGCAGAGAAGAACCCCAGGCCAAAACCAATGAAGGGGAAGATAGTTCCAATAATCCACAGGGAGGGAGCGATGTCCCAGGAGGACTGGTAGAGAATTCCTCCAACCACAGCTATGATGACAATGAGGGCGAAGCCTGCGATGGACCCTACCTGTTTCATTGGATAAAGCCACATGTGTACATTTAAAAAAAAAAAACTTGATCAAACATCATAATCAAAAATTAAGTAGAATCATATTTAGATTCCTACCTTGAGGATCTTTTTTGCTAGGTGGGGCCACCTGCGTTTAACAAAAATCCCAGCACCAATTGGGATAAGAAGGGCCACCAGAGTGATACCTGAGGATAAACACACTTCAGTTTAGCACAGGTTTATAAGATGATAATAACCCTGTACAGTGCTCTTGGTAGAAAACTACAAAGTGATTGATTAACCCGATAAAACAATAGGCATGGAAGCCCTTAAAGTATAAAGTCTTTGTGGAATTCTTCTTCTTACTTACCGATGCTGTCAAACGGGATCTCGATGGTGTCGGAGGAAGTCCAGGTGGCGGTGTAAATGAGCAGGCAGAGAGGCATCATCCCCAAGGCCAGGATGGAGGAGCAGGCTGTCATACTGATACTGGGGAGGGGAGATCATGTCAAGCAAGCTTCTTTTAATAACATATTTCTTTCATGCATTGTAGTTTTTCAATGGGATTCAACATGATATTTTACTAAAAGTAAGTAACAACTGGTGCCCTCACTGGCCCGATCATACTGTACACAGTACACTACCTTATAAGACAAAAGGGGGGGGGGGAGTCATGGGGTACAGGTGAAGGGCCCAATTTGGAAAATTTGATCAACCTACATTGGGTCTACACAACCCTTTATGAATATCAGCCTAAATGGAACCTACATTTTATCCTATTACTAACCCATGTTGGGTGTAGAAGGACACCTTGACTGGGTGTTCCCAAGAGTTGGGTGTAACAGTGCCACTATGTCTATTGCCTGTCGGCCATTTTGGATCTCGGTGCCCAGACACGTTACATGTGACTTTGCTGGGCTGCGTAGACACACTACACCAAGTCGTATTGGGTCTATGGCCACTGCTGACACTTCTGGGAGGAGTAGTGTTGGGCCTAGCAGCGGTTATAGCCTGACTATCGAGATTCTAATTAGAGACAACGCTTTGTTTCTACTCCACGTACATCATAAACCCTAAAAACGAGCTGAGCAGAACAGACAAATCTCGGCACACATTTGCAGATGTCTGTCGTAGCAGAAGTGTAGCAAAAGTCACGTGTACAAAGACTGAGTTGTAACTGACGACCTGTCTGTATTTCCACCCGTTGGAGCAAAATACTTTGACTTTTAATATCTATGTACGCATTTACAGATTTGTCTATGAATTTGCAGTTATTGACGGTTTGTTTTTACACCTATAGCATATAAATATAATTATGCATTCACTGATTCTTAATACACATTTGCTGATTAGTGGACACATTCACACATCTAAGTACGCATTCAGGGATTATTTTACATGTTTACAGATCTCGCTTCTCACACACAGATTGCACAACTTGCGTGTTATTAACCATTCAACCATCCGGTGTGGTCAGGTTGGCAGGTTTTTCAAATATTTTGAAGGTGTTCAGTCATCCAAACATTATCACATGAGATAAACCAATGAGCTTGCCAAACCAGCCAGCTGGTTGGGGCTGCAACTAACCATTATTTTCATATAATGTTGATTTATAGTCGATTCTTCTTTTGATTGTTTCTCAATAATTCGATTAGCTGTTTTGTCTCTAAAATGTCAGAAAATGGGGAAAAATGTGTATCAGGGTTTCCCAAAGGCCAAGACGACGTCCTCAAATGTCTCATTCTGTCCACAACTCAAAGATATTCAATTTAGAGAAGAAACTAGAACGTGTTCCCATTTAACACGCTGGAAGCAGACGTAATGACTCAAACTGATTAATTGATTGTCAAAACAGTTGGTGATTAATTTAATAGTTGACAACTAATAAATTCATTGATTTATCTTTGAATTGAATAATCAAGAGAGGTCGCATGTGTTTTGTGATGATTTATCCCCTCGTGGTTTTCATAAGAAATGACTTGATTATCAGACTAATTGACGTTTACTTAAATAGTTAACAACCGATTGATTCCTCGTTGCAGCTCAGTCTGTCCCAGCCTGTTTCTTACCTTAGGTCCATGTCTCCATCCAGCCAGTAGCAGATGATGTTGGAGCCCGTGCCTCCGGGACAGCAGCCCATGATGATAATGACAACAGCCTGAACTGGCAGCACGTTGAAGGCCAGCGACAGGGCGAAGGCGGTAAAAGGCATGATTCCAAACTGGCACAGGAAGCCAATGAGGATGCCCCAGGGCCTCTTGATGTGGCTCCACAGCTTTTTGACCTCCACGGTGCAGCCCATGGAGAACATGACCATGGCGAGCATCACAGTGAGCACGGTGCTCAGGATCAGGCCCAGCGTCTCGTTGAAGTTGCTGGGAGGAACGAGGCAGTCTGGGCCCGAGCACACTGTGGAGAGAGGGGCGCAGGCAGCAGGCGCAGTTGTGGCATTTAACATGGACATTTTGGACAATGTTCAGTAGAAGAAGAGGATAATCTGGGGCTGCCAATTAGAAAAGAGAAGACTAGATAAATGTTTCCCTCGGGGCTTGGTAGTTCTTAAGAATCCACAAAACTTCTCCAGTTTCTCCTTCTCCGATATCCAAGAAGAAGATGGCCAATAATGGCAAGAACTGTCCAGCTCAGTGCTCTTTATGCCCACCCTGCTACAGCCGGATACAATTGGGAGGGGAAGATCAGCTGGGAAAAGAAAAAATTTAACCAATACTTCATTTTTTATGGGGTCAGTGTTCAGAAGCACATGCATATAAAAAAGAGAATCATTCTGAAATGTTAATTGGGATTGCGCCACATCTCAAACATTTTCTGCCCTTTGGCCTCTTAAAACTTTATTGGACAACTATGCTCTGCAGCATCATCATCCTGCAATGCCAGTAAGGAGGGAAGATGCTTGGAGTTCTCACAGACAGCTAGGGGACACACCCTATGGATAAGGTCTTTTATGCCACAGGTCCCATTAAAGTTCCGTGGCCTTGTGTTTTCTTTGATTCATTATTTTAAACCATTAAATCATGTAGGTGATGTAATAAAGATTTTCTGACACTGTTCAACAAAAGAAAGTCTTAAATTTCAATGTGTATCCAAGTCTCTACAATGTATTTAAATCCAGTTTAATACGCGCAATATATATGACACAATATAAAGGATTGTTAAGGTATACTTGAACATAGTCTATATCAACAGCGTTTCATTTCTGGTATTGCTCCTGTGCCGCCGGAAATTCTGTCTGATGTCACTCTTTTAGGCCGGATGTCCGTCCCCGTCCTCTGTCTCTGTGTTGGCGTTCTAACCTCTGGTGGATTTCTGAGGACTATGGTTACCTGGTCCTCAGATCTCTGCAGGGTAAATCCAGACAGCTAGCTAGACTATCTGTCCAATCTGAGGACTATGGTTACCTGGTCCTCAGATCTCTGTAGGGTAAATCCAGACAGCTAGCTAGACCATCTGTCCGATGGGAGTTTTCTTTTGACGACTAAAACTACTTACGAACGTACAGATGTTCCACCAAAACAACCGTGGCTCTGTCCGGTCCTTAGTGCCGCCCACGACGATTGTGATTGGTTTAAAGAAATGCTAATAAACTAGAGTTTTTCTCCCATACTGGACTGCTGTTTGGACTAGCCAGACCATCCTTTGCAGCACTGTGGACGAAGGTCTGGCAATGAGAGACTACACAAAGTGGGTGGTAAGGCCTGGCTCACAGCGGGCGTTCCACTCCATTGCTTTGTGCATGGCCCCTTCAATCAATGCAATTCAATTTTATTTATAGCATCAAATCGTAACAGAGACCAACACTCCCCCCCCCCCCCCCCACCCCCCGACCACTTGGTGCTTTATTGTACAGCACTTTGGTCAGCTTAGCTGTGTTTCAATGGGCTCTAGAAATCAAATTTACTTACTTACATTTGGAACATCGTTGTAGAAAAGTTCTGAGAAGCCTACAGGACATATCCCTCGTAGACAAAGGCCAACCAGGGCTAAGCTGTAAATAAGTAAAACACTGAGTCACAAGGTTCAATGGCTGAGATGGAAGACACCGCAGAGCATGCATACGCTACTTGGGATGTGAAGATAACTGTATGTCTAAAACACAAAACAATAAAGATGTAGGCCTATTAAAAAAGAAAAGAAAAACAACCATACAAAGCAACTGTTGCCCAGGTGATTCACAACCTAAGAAATCACAAGTCTTACTGAAAAACAGGGATGGGCCAATTTAGACCGTTTTGGGAAGACGAACATCAAATCTGCAGTCTAAATATGCAAAGCCTAGCACATAGCCTCACAGGAATGTCTCATGATAGGGTTTCTGACCAATTTTGACTTGGAGCTGTTAGATATTTTGTACTTCATGTTAAATTCTTATCTCTAAATCTGATATCCATGACCACGGATTCAATAATGTAAAGCTATAAAACATTAAATAATCGGGATGGGGAAGTGGGAGGGAATGCGTTTCAGAGGCACTTTAGAGTGGAAACAGTCATCTTGAGTCAGGTGCATGAGAGCGACAAATACCGCAGAACAGGAAAACAAACTGGATTGTTCAACAAAATAATGAAACATTTGGGTTGGTCTTACCTTCCCAGGGTCCTGTTGAAGAGTTTGTGTCTGCCACCGGAGGAATGGGTAATGCTTAACTGTAAAGTTAAAGCTCAACCAAGGAAAAGCAGTTACTTGCTAACTTGTGTTAATGTAGTGTTTGTTTCGATGTAGCTGCACAATACAACAATGGTGCGTCTGCAGATTAAACAAGGACGAGCATTGGGTACGTCTCCACTCGTTCGTCACATTTTATGGATACATTTTTAGACTTAACTGTAAATGCCATAAAATGGAATGGACATGATAAAAGCAATGATGTAATCTGTTAAATAAACTGCAGCGCTAACATTAGACCCTGCCATTTACACAACCTTTATGACACTTTAAATACATTTGTCTTGAGACTGTGCCAGACAAGGTTTGGTAAGATGAGGATTCTGAATGCTGCAGTTTATGGTTCTGTTAGAGTCGTGTAAACCGGCACTACTTAGACACTAATATGACTCCGTACCTGCATTTCTTTTTTTCATTAGACTGACATAATAACTGATAGCCAATCACTTCAAATGTCTTTCAATCTTAGAGGGCTATCGGTTTTTATATCAAATGTAAACAAGTAAACTAGATCATTATTCTGTTTAATGTGACATGGAGAAAGTGCCATTATGTGTCAAGAACAGGGAGAATCCAGCAGGTTGTGAAATGGTGACCTTATTTAATCTATTAATTAGTTTACAGGGACACCATTTTCTTGTTTTTCTTGCAGTGGTGAGCACAAATTTTATACTAATGTGTTTCAATGGGAAGCATCTTTCATGATAGCAGCACGATTAAGGTGGTGAGTTGTATTAAAAAGCCGAAAGTCAGCGAGTGACGGTTCCTTTACCCCGTTGTTATTTTCCTATCCACAACTGTCCGATGCTGCCTAAAACGCTGGCATCGGTACGGGGAAGTACGGGAGTTTATGCACCATCCGATACCACGTAAAAAAAAAAAAATTCTATGTTGAAGTAGTTTATTAATGTTGTTTTTCTGTTCTGACTGACTGTTTTGAACGTTTTGACCAACAACCAATCCCATCATATCCCATCCATACAGAGATAGTAGTGTACAGCTGATAAAACATAAAAACATGTGGCGGTCCCTTGTTGCGTCCCCCAGATGACATGGATCGTGTCCCGTTGGTGTCCACCAGAGCAAATGTGAAATGGTCACGTTCCCATTCCATGGCGACCACCATGAAATAAACCATCAATAGATCGAAATAACGTGACCATTGCACAAACTGCTGTTACACCGGGGGGGGGGGGGGGGGGGGGGGGGGGGATCATGGACCTTGTGAAAACATGTGGAGTGACATCATTAATGCTGTTTCTGAGGCCAAAGCCAGTAATGCAGAGGAATTATGGGATGTAGTTGAATGGTCCTGGGCTGAATACCTGTTCACAGGTGACTCCATGCAACACAGATGGGAAGCAGTTCTCAGAAACTAAATTTTACTGCAAGGATTCAAACCGATGGAGTGCTTTCTTCAGGTAGGGAGTGAGTCCTTACCCCAAGTGAAGGAGTTTAAAGACCTTGGGGTCTTGTTGGAGCTAAGCCAGAAGGAAAATCTCTCGATCTACCGGGCAATTTTCGTTCCTACCTTCACCTATGGTCAAGAAGGCTGGGTCATGCCAGAAAGAACGAGATCCAGGGTACAAGATGCCAAAATGGGTTTCCTCAGGAGGGGGGGGCTGGCGTCTCCCTTAGAGATAGGGTGAGAAGGTCAATCATCCGAGAGGAGCTCGGAGTAGAGCCGCTGCTCCTTCACGTCGAAAGGAGCCAGTTGAGGTGGTTCAGGTATCTGGTAAGGATGCCTCCCGGGGGCCTCCCTAGGGAGGTGTTCCAGGCACGTCCAGCTGGGAGGAGGCCTTGGGGAAGACCCAGGACTAGGTGGAGGGATTATATTTCCTGGTCTGGGAACGCCTCGGGATCCCACAGCTGGTTGATGTGGCTTGGGAAAGGGAAGTTTGGGGTCCCCTGCTGGAGCTGCTGCCCCCGCAGCCCGATACCGGATAAACGGATGAAGATGGAGACTGGAGATGGATTCAAAGGAAGGCAAACCCTAGAGACTGCAGTAAATGTTTGAATTTGCAAAAACTATTTTTTCAAACAGCCTAACATTCCTTTTTCTTCACTTTCTGTAAAGGTAGAACACAAACCTGATCAGTTTTGGGCATTTTGATTTGGAATCGAACGTGCAGTGTTCCCACTGCACTGGTATTATGGAATTAAAAGGATTCTAAGGATTTTGAGCATTATTCACTTTTTACAACACAACTTTAGCATCATTTAAGCTTAAAAATATTGATAATAATGTTTCAGGCCTGATATGTATATTTGTTTTTTGCTGAACATACTGAAGGGTTGTCATGACAAAATTATAGCTCGCGCTCTGCTTATTTACTTATAGTACTACAGTGATACCGCCAAAAGAAATTGGGATTTTAAAGTGATATATAAAAGCTAGACCTTTAAAAGCGTGCAGCGATGGACATTCGTGTTCATTTCTCATAAACAGACAATGAGTGTGTATGTCTACCTCAGCTCTGGGCTATGAGGAAGGATCAGTTCCATACTTATTGTAGCCCTTCAGAGGCACTCTTATCAGTCGTTATCTGTCCCATCAGCTTTTATCTCTGTCTCTCCATCTGACATGTCCTTGGTTGAGGGTTAAACACATTAAATTTTAAGTATCTTTCTGCTCCTGCTGTGTGAACGAGTGGAGGTCTGTGTCACGCAAAGGCCGTGATCTAAGGTGATCTGATCGCAGATTATCTGATCCGATAAGTCCATACTTCAATCTGAACAAAGCTGCTTCACTGGGACTTGAGGAAATGAAGACACCTTTGGGAAACTGTCCCACTGGCTAAAAAAAAAAAAAAAGAAAGAGGAGATTTTAAGTATGTAACCTTGACACCTTATCTACTAGCTTCTATAAAAACTTTATGGCCGCATCTGCTGATCTGCTACGTATTCTTTGCACTTCCATCCGTCTTCGCAGACTAGATGTTTCCCATCATGCATTACCAAGTGTATTACCACTTGGCTACATGAACTTTAGCACCTATAACCTAGAGTCTGATGAAGTCGGCCATTTTGAGTTTAAAAGGTATTGTAAAAGTTGCACTTTTTATTAACAGAATTGAAGATAATAGTCTCCCAGCTGAGTGTCTTGTCCATGCTCTGGCCCTTCATCTGGGTCCAGGGTCATCACACTCAAACACACAGCTTCTCCTGAGCGTGCTGTTGGAAATATATCTGTTTAACCCTCGTGTTGTCTTTCCGTTAAACATGAACTTGTCCTTCCAGGTCAAAATAGAATTTATTTTGTGCTTTTCCGAGGTTTTTTGTCGCTTTTTCCTTTTTTTTTTTAACCTGAGCGGGTTTAACAACAGGTTTTACACTTATTCTTGGAATTCATGGTCAACAAACCTCTTTTATATCAAATTATACATAGGTTTTTAGTTACTAAGGCAGAAATTATGAATTACTTTGACTTATAGTTAAGATCTGAGGACGTTTAGGTGATCTCAGATGGGTAGAAGTCAAAGTTTAGTCCGGATACTGTTTGAAAACCATTAAAAAAAGAACTCAAATGCTATAAGATTAAATGAAACACCCACAAAATTCAATGAAAGTAATGTTGTATGGAATCATCCATGTTATTTTTGGGCAATTTGGGTGACAGAAATCCATATTTCTGATATTAAACACTCCGAAACGGGTCAGTTTGACCCGAGGACGACACAAGGGTTAAACCATATATTGAAGTATGATTAACCACATATTTACCGTGAATAATTATGTATGCTTATAGTGCTCCAATGCTTTATTATTGACATATAAGAAGTGGACACTGCTTGTGCAACTAACTGAATTCTTAGTGTAACTATTGTTTCTAAAGCAGGTCAGGATGTCCTAGGGAGAGACAGTTGCAGGATGGGAGTGAAGGCCACACCTTATCTTTGGAGACATGGAGAACAGGCACAAGGTTTAATGAGCTTTTGCCCTGATGTAAATAAAGAGGGTAAGACTTAGTGAGGAGGGTCAGACAACTCTGTGGCTGTTGCATGCTGAGTTTCATGACTTGTCTCTGGAATATTCTATTGAATAAATGATCACTCATCAACATCTTAGTTTCTGAGTGGATTTATCTGGACCCTGAGACCGGAGCAGGATTTGAGCTCCAACAGTGCTCAGGGCCTTTCTCTCTCCATCTGCCCAACATGAACCATAAGACTTCTTATTTGCCAGCAAAGTTGTTTTTTTTTACACATTAACACACACACAGATACTGAATACGCATTAAAGGACAAATGCGGCTCAAAATGTACCAAGGGGTTAACCCTTGTGTCTTCCTGTCGACCATTAACTTCAAACGTTTCCTCCAATGTTTTTGATTCATGTCAATAAACCTAATTTTTATAACATTAAACCTATTTTTTAGTTAATAAAATAGCAGTTAAGAGGACCACTTCATGTCAAAGTTACGTCGGGATATACTGTTCCGAAAAACATTTAGAAAAATGTTTTTCAAATGCTTTAAAATAGAATAAAAAGCCCTAAATTCAATTAAAGTAATCATGTATTTCACATGCTCTCCAGGCATCAGCAGTGTGTGTGTGTGTGTGTGTGTGTGTGTGTGGGTGGGTGGTTACCTCATAGAAATCTTGTTCAAAATGTTCATTTTGGAAAGTTTTTTTGAAAATGGCTCAAATTCGACCCGAGGACAACACAAGGGTTAATAACACATGGGTTATCCCTGGGATATGTTTTTTTCATGCTAATTGAATGTGACCAGTTTTAAGGCAAACCGCTAATTAGCTTGTAACGCTAGTCTTTGGGGGGGGCGTTAAAGTAAAAAGAAATCGCTATATTTACACCACTAACAAGGTTCAAAGGGTTAGGGATAGACAAACGCCGTGCGTGTGCTGTGTCCTTCGACCGGTACGACTGTTTTCCCAAGATGGCGCCTGCCTGTATACTGGCAGTGGTAGTTTTCATAAACTATCTTTTTAATAAACTGTCTGTGCACTTCCAAAGTTCTCAATGCTTTGGTTTAACACGTAGGGCCCCTGGTTATGCCATCATGGATGTGTGGTGTTATTTTGAGCCTCATTAGTGGTTAAGAAATAGCGATTTCTTTTTACTTTAGCGTGCCCCGACTAGCTTTATGAGCTAATTAGCAGTTTGCGCTAAAATTGGTCACATTCGATTAGCATGAAAACACATCCCAGAGAAGTCTCGACTCTGTACTCATGTGGTAACCCCTAGGTTCATTTGGTGCCGGAATTGTCCTTTAACAGCTTCCTGTACACATTCCCAAATCTCAGTATGCATTCAGAAACTCATTTACAGGATTCAGAATTATGTCACATTCAGGATATTAGAGTGCATTAAACATTTTCAGTGATTTTGGTGAAGTTTGGTGATATTTTATGGAGATTTTATGTCCTCCAGCTGCTCTGTCTCGACTCCGTGATTTACAGTTTTCCCAGAAATGAAACATTGTTGACATAGTTTATGTAATGTGTAACTATAAAGTAAAAGGACAACCAGCCAAACCAACAAAAGGAGTATTTTATGTTTTATTAGAAAATAAAAGCCTCTGAAGAAGTTGTTTCGATGCATGTGAACCAAGCATTGTGGATGTACGTGGAGCTCTGGTCAGCTGGGAGCAGTGTCCGTTAACCTGAGGCTCCCTGTTACGTGGGTAATGAAGCATCTCAGCAGGTAGATCCCCCAGAAGTGGAGGGAGCTGTTACAGAGAGAGAGACAGACAGAGAGAACGGAGGCTACCAAACTGCTAAATGCATCCATCCACCTCTTCAAGTTCTTGTCCTGTTACAGCAATAAATATTTTGAACAGAAATCTGAAGCTGTAATTCAAGATTTTGGTTAGCTGGGAAAACAAAAATGTATGGATGCATTTGGGGTGTAACGATACATTCGTATTGAACCGATCGGTAAGAGGCTTTCAGTTAGGTACCGTTGGGCTGCTCAACTCTGCCCCAGGGTTCTTTTTTAGGAAGAGATTCTCAGTTGCAGTTGGAGCATAGAGTGTGCTTTATTACACAACGTTCTGGAGACAAGATGCAGGCAAAGTACAGAGGGACAAGTCCCTTGCAGTAGATTACCAAATTGTCTGTCTTCCTCTCTTTTTGGCTGCCCCCTTATACACACCTTTCAGACGTTCATAATCAGAAAGCTCAGCAACTTTAACCCTCTGGGCCCTGAGGCCATTTTGACAGTTTATTGTCCGTCTGGATTTATTTTATGAAAAAGCTTGTAAAACATCCACCCTGTTGTCTACAGTCAAGATATGAACATCATGTTTTTCAGGACAAACTGGGTTATTAGTATATATATTTGGGTTGAAATGAGGTCACTTGAATGTTAAAAATGGTTGTAGAATGGTTGTTAAAGACAAATAAATAAATAAAACGAAACATGAATCTTCCAGATATGTAGTGATATCACAGACAGATAAGTAATACCTAAGCCATTTTCCTTTCTAAAACACTTCTCATATGTCTTGGGAGTCACGCTGTGAAGAAATAATCATTATAACTTATACAGTTGACAAATTACATATATTTTTTCAAAGAAAGTCAAGACGCTTTTGCTCTCATGACATTTACTTATGCCAATAATAACATAATAATGTCATATTTATTGATATTACACCCACACCAATACTACACAAGCAATTGCGTGTCTAAAAATGTGCGCCTCTTGGCCTGCCATACAGCCTATTGGCCTTTTTGTCCCCTCTGGCCTTCCATATAATAGGGTGACATTGACTCCCATATATGGGCATGCTGGTGCCTGTATTTCCGGAAACAACAGAGAGGAGAGACGGAGCCGCGAGCTAGCGGCAGAAATGAGCCAAAACGCGATGAATTATGGACATAAAGTGGATCAATCTTGGATGTAACAGTGTGGATTTAAAGCCCAACGACCCCGAAAGAGGCTGGAAGTTCCAGGCTGGATAGAAAATCACCTGTAGAGGCTAGAAAGACCGGGAAAAGACCTCTGTAACCGCTAACTCGTTACCTTTCAGACGCAACCATTGGTAAGTCGATAGCTTGTATGGTTTATAAATGATTAAACTATGAATCAGAGGTGCTGTTTTTACTCGTGGGCGAGTGTCTCGGGTACAGAGGGAGACATCTGGTTTCGGCAGATACATCACAAGGTCACGCGAGGACATCATTTAGGTTATAGGCTTCTCCTTTGTTTGGTGTTCTTTTCCACTGCAACATTTCCTCACCCTAACTGAACACAACACACTCACATGATGATTATAATTCACACAATATTAACCCTTGTATGGTATTTGGATCAAATTGACCCATTTCAAATTTTTACAAGAAATTTTATACCTGAAAATCAATGGTCTTACTTTATTTTCTGTGATAAACATGTATACCTAATTCAGAAAACTATTGTGGATATAACCACTTATGTTTTTTCCATAGTGGATTTTTAACATGAGAGGAAACGACAAAAAACACATCACACTTCCATTTTTAATTGTGTTCTAGTGGAGAATAATTGCATTCCCTAAACATATACAGTATGTCATCTCAATTGTTAGAGATCAGAATTGTGTTAAAAAAACCATTTAAGTCCCGGGTCAATTTGACTCAAGGGATATGAGAGGGTCCCGAAAGTGAAGACAACACAAGGGTTAAGCAAAGCAATTATAAATTCTAACAGTACGCAATGCAAAGCCAACGATTCGTTGGACTAATCCCATTTCATTTAGAAAAGAAAGAGCTTAAACTGTGTGAAATATAGTGTTCTCAGTGCCGCGGCACTCAACAAGGCAGCCCAAAGGACGGAAACGGCAGCGCGCTGTCTGCCGCTGCCACTCCCAAAGAAGACCACTCGTCGTCGTTTTATTGCGCCAGTGGATACCAGGAGGACGATAGAAAAGGACACATGGAGCAGCCCTACACCAGCCTTATTCTTTAAGCAGCCGGTTACAACGTGGGACTCTTACCTGACCAGGAACGGCTGGGGGAAGCAGCTCGTGGTGTGTGTTTTCACCACATCCTGAAGATCCAGTAAATTGGTCAGCAGTGTTCCCGAGCCACATTTGTCAATCTTCGTCACCACCATCTGCACAACAAAACGTTTTCATACAGTTAAAGAACATTGTCAGCAAACTAAAGGTAAACGGAGTGGACAGCAGCTCATTCAAAAATGATAGGGCTGCAACAAAAAATTCTTTTCGTTGTGGATTATTTTACTGATGGATGGGTTAGTTTTTCAGTCTCAAAATTTTCAGAAAATGGTGAAAAATGTGGCTCAGTGTTCCCCAAAGCCCAAGACGGTGTCCTCAAATGTGTTGTTTTGTCCCCAACTCAAAGATATTAAGTTTACTGTCACAGAGGAGAGAAGAAACTAGAACGTATTCAAAATTTAACGAGCTGACATCAGAGAAAAAATGTCTCAAACCGATAATCATAACAGTTGCTCTACAAAATTCCAACAGACAGCATTGTGATCCTCGTTTTTCTCTCATTTGTTATCAGTGCATCTACAGCTAAGAACGCTGCACTATGCAGTCTCTGTTTCCAGGGCTGCACATTCCCCATTTTATTTCTATTCCAACATCATTTAAGTTGCAGTGTAGGAAATCAATGAATAGAACTTAACAGTTCCCTAAATTAAACAGCCCCTACATTACAACTTCCTGATGTGCTGTTACTCTGGTACAAAGCACTGTATCTTATCCCGTTATCATATTTTTTTAAGTTTTAGTTTGAAGTGGCCCTTCCAGTTCCTGTCTTCATGCCTCTGTTGCCTTCGAGCAGACTTGATCTTCGTTATAAGCTGTCCTGTCACAGCCTTAATAATGGTCAGAGTGTTTAATATCCTGGGAGCATGAATAATTGACTGCATAGAGAGTGGGGGTGCTTTATTATAACGCCTCAGCGGTGGCGTTTCAGAGCGGACAGCAGTTTTTAAATAGCTGAGTGAGAGTGTTCAGCATTAATTCACTGTGGACATAATGATGAAGATCTTTAAAGAAGGACGGGTAAATTGGGAAAAGGAGAGAAGGCTTCCTGTAGCTCCACCAAGTCTCAGACACCCTGCCTTTCTAGTAGGACACAATATGAAGTTTTTTTTTTTTTCCATCATCATCGCAATATCAACTGGCATAATTAACACATCGCAAAAGGCTGCGAAATATAGTGAAAGACACTCAGATTTTTTTATGTTACGGCTCTGATGCACCATGCGCCGAGGTTGGTGACTGGAGTCTGTTTGGTGTGTTCTGTGCCATCATCAGTCGGAGAGGCCTTCATCTGGACCGATTGGACATGTTGGACAGGACGGCGGGCAGTAGGACTCAATGACCGATCTGATTGGTGGAGAGCTGACCCGGCAGTAGGACTCAATGACCGATCTGATTGGTGGAGAGCTAACCCGGCAGTAGGACTCAATGACCGATCTGATTGGTGGAGAGCTAACCCGGCAGTAGGACTCAATGACCGATCTGATTGGTGGAGAGCTAACCCGGCAGTAGGACTCAATGACCAATCTGATTGGTGGAGTGCTAACCCGGCAGTAGGACTCAATGACCAATCTGATTGGTGGAGTGCTAACCCGGCAGTAGGACTCAATGACCAATCTGATTGGTGGAGTGCTAACCCGGCAGTAGGACTCAATGACCAATCTGATTGGTGGAGAGCTAACCCGGAAGTAGGACTCAATGACCGATCTGATTGGTGGAGTGCTAACCCGGCAGTAGGACTCAATGACCGATCTGATTGGTGGAGTGCTAACCCGGCAGTAGGACTCAATGACCAATCTGATTGGTGAAGAGCTAACCCGGAAGTAGGACTCAATGACCGATCTGATTGGTGGAGTGCTAACCCGGCAGTAGGACTCAATGACCAATCTGATTGGTGGAGAGCCGCCATGGCGGCCTGGCTTTGAAATTCGGAAGCAGCCAGACTCACGTGATGCGTTCGTCCAATCAGCTGCCAATTCCAAAAACACTTTTTTTGTATTTTAGCAGAATACTAAAAGAAGCAAATGGAGCACACTATTTCCCCACAGTGTCCACCAGACCTGAATCCCTGGAATGCATTTTTTGAATGTATTTTTAAGACATTTTTAAACTACAATTACAGCGGGGCGGCTCGGTTGGAAAGTTAGATATATTTAATCATATTTTCAAATCTCCAGTAAGCTTTTAGCTCTGACCTAATGTAGGGCCCTATGAATTTGTGTTGTAGCCTTTGTAAATTCTCAAATTCGCGATCCCGTCCATGATTCTGCTGTTCGGTTTCTTCCCACTGGGCTGAACAACTTTTCTGGGGGGAAAACCCTGATATCAGTTTACTCATCGCAAGCGATATCGTTATCACCATAATCAACACTGTTATCACACATCGCTTATGTTCCTCAGATCAGGCAGCCCTCTTTTACTACTACAGTCCTCAGGTCTTTACACTGGCTTCCTGCCTCTCAAAGAATTGGCTTCAAAAGCCTACTGTTGGTTTGTAAAGCACTGGCTTTTTATCTGTTCTGCTGCTACATTGTGACCCCCCCCCCCCCCCCCCCAGACCTCTCCGGTGGTCTGGGACAGGTCTGCTTTCTGTCCCCAGAGTCAGAACTAAACGGGGGGGGGGGGGGGCAGCGTTCAGTTTCAATGCTCCACATATCTGGACCAAACTCCCAGAAAACTGCTGCAACTTTCACTTCTTACATCAAGGCTGAAGACTTTTCTGTCTGGTGCTGCCTTTTTTAAGGAATTGTCCATTTCTCATATTGCCATGTAACTTTTATTTTTTGTATTTCATACCTGTATTATTGTAAAGGAACTCTCTTTATATTTTCTTTAACGCATGTTTTTTTTAACTGCATTCATTTTTAATGTAAGGCAAAATTACATTGAGGCTGAAATTTCCAGTTCCATAATACTCCTGATTGTAATTACATGGATGGAAGGAACATAATGTCTGTTTGGCATATGGGTAATAGTTACCTTTAGATTTGTCCATGTATTCTGCTTTCAAGCTGAGATTTTATAGAATTCTTCATTTGGAAATATTTCCTAACTAAGTAGACATGATGTTACTATTTATGGAGACAGTGTGAGTGACTGTGTTTGTGTGTGTGTGTGTGTGTTCTACCACATATGGACGTCTGATCTCCTCACACATCTCCAGGGCGATCAGGTCAGCCTTCTGGACACCAACGCTGCCGTCGACCAACAGGAACGTCCTCACCAGACTGAGGGAACAGTAAGGTGTTAGCGTAGAGCGGGTTAATGGACGGGACCAATCAGAGAGCACAGGCACAGCTCCTCAGGTGCAGAAGACCGGGTCAGTACACTTCAAACCAGACCGGTACCTATACTGTATCTGGTTGAGCGTCACCTCCGGTAATACTGAAGAGAGTTCTGTGATGGTCTTTTAGAAAAATCCCCTCCCGACCTAGTATAGTCTGATTCATATCTAAATATAAAATATTATACTTTATTAATCCCACAAGGGGAAACTACACTTTTCACTCTGTTGTTATTACACACAGGCCTGAATTACACACACATGCTCAGGACCTACACATGCACTAATGGAGACATGTCAGAGTGAGGGGGGCCTGGCCATGGAAAGGCGCCCGAGCAGTTGGGGGTTCAGTGCCTTGCTCAAGAGCACCATGGCGGTGCCCAGGAGGTGAACTGGCACGTCTCCAGCTACCAGTCCACCACCATGCTTTGGTCCGTACGGGGACTTGAACCAGCAACCCTCCGGTTCCCAGCCCAACTCCCTACGGACTGAGCTACTACCACCCCCATATCTGTTCATATATCGGTTTGTTTGACTTTAATAAGCCCACAGCACTTGCTTCCCTCAGGCAGCTAACTAAAAAAATGCCTTACTTTTTCCTCGTGTAGAGATACGGCTCCACCATGTCCACAAAGTCTTTGGGAGCTCTGTGACCGTAGCCTGGCATGTCCACCACAGTGAAAGCTCGGCCCACTCGGAAGAAGTTCATCTTCTTCGTGTGACCCTGACGAGGAAAAACACAAGGGAGTGAAGACTTAAGGAAAAAACAATGAGCTATGAACCAGGCAAACCAGAGCTACTATGAACCAGGCAAATCCTACGTCGATATCTTTCTCTATTTACACAGAAAGCAATTAACTGATCACGGAGTACGTTTACACGCACACCTACACTACTGGTCCAAAGTTTGGGGTCACTTCGAAATTTCCATTACACTCCATTATAGACAGAATACCAGCTGAGATCAGTTGCATTGTTTTTTTAACCAGCGCAGCAGTTTTCAGATTACATTATGTGCTTACATAATTGCAAAAAGGGTTCTCCAATGTTTTCTCAGTTAGTTTGTTTTAAATGATATCAGATTAGTGAACAGAATGGGCCTTTGGAACACTGGATGAATGGTTGCTGATAATGGGCAATGTAGATATTGCATTAAAGATCAGCCCCCCCACTCAGATCAGCTGGTATTCTGTCTAACATCGAGTGGAATGGAAATTTGTAAGTGGCCCCATACTTTTGACCGGTAGTGTATATTCCACCATTATTCCTAACATGACAATATTCCGAATGTGATACAGGTCATGTAAACAGCATATTTCAGTTTGATATTCCGAATAAGGCTTTTTCTCTGAACGTAGCATTTTCCGATTAAGACATGTGCAATATTCCGGTATCATTCTGGTTTTAGAGGCATTATTTGGACATGTATACAGCACGTTCAGAATATGAGTCCCGTCAGGGTTTTTACCCGTTTATGGCTCGTGGTCAGCCCGGTGTGTTGCTATGGTTTCTGTACACTGACCAAGCAGCCGACAGTTTGCAGGGCTGCAGACCCGATAAGAAGGAGAAACAGAGCTACTTTTAAACATTATCAGAATCAGAATCAGAATCAGCTTTATTCGCCAGGTATGAGGACACATACGAGGAATTTGTCTTTGGAGCATCGTTACTCACACTGTGCTTACACATACATATCAACCAAAACAAAAAATATACACACTAATATATACCCAATATATACGTACTCTAAACAGAAACGATACAGAGGCATGAGTGCAATGAAGAGATCAATACAATTATTTAAATGTGCATAGTGCAAGGGTACTGGGATAGATAGTATGATGTTATTATATTACAATATGAACAGTATGAACAGTTCTGAAAATAGAAAATGAGAATGATGAATAAATCCTAGATTTGGATATCACCGGGTTTTTGGATATGTGCACACGTCGCTACCACGACGTTTCTAGAAGCTGCTTGAAGGAACGAAAGAGGGACGCGGTGTTCACACGCTCCAACAAGTCCTCCTACGCTGGTAAACGTTGAAAACATCACGTTTTCCACAGCTACATGTAAACAGGAACATTAGTGGAATACTCTTTCATTAGCCATGGAAACAGCTTAGTTGAAATGTCCTCTTTTTCAGAATAAGGGCAATAACCGGAATATTATGTGCATGTGAACGTAGTCACTGATCGGTTTGCACACCCGTGTTTTCCATCATATCTTTTCATATTATCCTTTTCATCTTAATATCTATTTTGTAGTGCCATCTAGTGGTCATACTTTGCATGTGTTACCTGGCTCCTGTCATCTTGTATCTACTAACATGTACCAGTACTTTTGACATGAAATCTAAATAAAAGGTTTTTTTAGCTGTTTGCCAGAAGACTGCATTGAACTTTTCTTCCTTTTTTGGAACTTTTGTGTTAAAAATAATCCAATAAAACAAAAGAAAAAGATCTATGTAACTTTAAATAATGTCATCTTACATAAGCAATACACGCTGGACCAGCTTGATGGTGTTTTCTTGCCTTCCAGCTAAACAGCTAAACCTAACCTCAACCCTAAACATAACCATTGGGAGACGTTGGGGGCAAAAAAACACCAACCTCCGCTGGACCATGAAACTGCAACGGACAGGATGTCGGCTGAGACTACTCACTGGAGTTTTGGAGACTCGGACTTCTACCTCAGGAGTCAGGGAGAACAGCCCTTTGATGAGAGAGGACTTGCCCACGTTGCTCCTGCCAATGAAACACACCTGGGAACACACACACGCACACGCACACACACACACACACTGCTCTAAGTCTTTTTCTTCTCAAATACTGTGATGAAATGGCAATTTCTTGTGACTGAGTTATGAGGCTGAGTCTCCAATTTATATCGAGCTTTCAAAAAAGCTTTAAAATCTAAAATAACCCCTAACCTGGTGGATTATAAAAATAGCTGAGGGTTGCTTCTTGCTTGTACAATTTACAGCACAAGTCCTCTGAAAACCTCTTTTATATCCCAGCTGTATTGGTATCCCCTAACCCGACTTATATATCCAATGGAAATGCAATGGAGTCTGGGACTTGAATCCATTCTGGGAACCACTGGTGATATCCAGCTCTTACATGTCAGCGATCAAACCTTTTAATAGTAATTAATGGATCTGTGAGAGTCTGTGCTGGAATGTTTTCCTTAACCCTCGTGTTGTCTTCCTGTTATCCATGAAATTGTCCTTCCAGGTCAAAAATGAAAATTAACATTTTTTTGGTGCTTTTCCCGATGTTTTTGGCGCTTTTTAAAAAAACCTGAGCTGGTTTAACAACAGGTTTTACACTTATTCTTGGAATTCATGTTCAACAAACATCATTTATATCAAATTATACATCAGTTTTTAGTTGAAAAGGCAGAAGTTATGAGTTATTTTGACTAATAGTTAAGATCAGAGGATGTTGAGGGGATCTCAGATGGGTAGATGTCAGAGTTTAGTCCGGATACTTATCTGAAACCATTCAAAAAAAATAAAACAAATGCTATAAGATTAAATAAAACACCCACAAAATTCAATAAAAGTCATCAATAGTTTTACCTGAAGAACATAAGGAATCATCCATGTTATTTTTTGGGCAATTTGGTTGAAAGAAATCCATATTTCTGATATGAAACACTTTGAAACGGGTCAGTTTGACCCGAGGACGACACAAGGGTTAAAAAGGTCTTTTCAGGTTTTCCTCATTCAGTGAACGGATTAGCAGGCCCACCTGCACTCTGACTCGCAGGCCGCTCTGATTGGCTGCTCCCGTTTTGCTACTGCGGTGCCACCGACCGCCGAGTCCCACAGGACACGGCTCTGGCTCATCCATCTCTCAGACGCCAGACAGATGGATGGAGGCTCACGCTGCCAGCAGGCTATGAATACATCATCCTCGGACAGAGCGCGGGAGGCGGAGCGGGAGCCACCGCGGCGCGCCAGAGACGCTCCGTCGTCCCTGGCAACGCAGTGTTCCGTCCCGAACTCGCCGCTGAACACTACCGCGTGTAAGGTTACAGATCTGCTCGTTTATCATCTAGTGTCGACTCATGCTTAATAATGCACGAGGCTGCAGGAGCGTAAGGAGACATGACGCCACGTGTTTCAGGGGGTCCACGTTCTGGGCCGGGGGAGGGCCGGAGGTTTCAAAGATGAGTGGGGCTGGGTATCGGACCGCTACCAATCGTGACACCGAGACTTTGACACCCGTTCCTGAACAATACTTTTTTCCCATACCAATTTTGTAAGCTCACATATTTAACCCTTGTGTGGTCTTCCCGTCAACCATGAATGAAAGAAAAAAAGTTTTGGTCACTTTTTTCCAACATTATTCCCGCTTTTTTGTCACTTTTTCAATGTAGTGGGAGCTTTTTTTTATGTTTTTTTCCAACGTTTTCTGATATTTTTAATGTTGACATTTTCAGCGCTTATTTCGACGGCCCATTTTTTGTGAGAACTTTTTTTTTTTTTTTTTACTGAAAACGGGTCAACTTGACCCAGGGACAACATGAGGGTTAAGAGAAAAACAAAGCAATGACATGAGGTAACTTGAGGAGAGGACATGTTGGTAGTGCTGTATGGGAGCCAGGTGGCTGACGGTGGGACCGAGGCGGCCCACTAACCTCTGGCGGTTTCAGTGCAGGTACGTGGTCCAGCCTCTCTGCAGAGACGTAGTAATCAATCTTATGAGACGGGGAGGAGCAGAAGAGCTTTTCGGACTTAACCATGTCCTCCAAACTGGGATGAAAGAGCTGGAACTGGGTCCTGTCCACAGACCTGAGAAGGATCCAAATCGACAGTTCAGGCTCCCCGAGAATACACAGGGTAGGGTCCGATTCATTTAAAATGTAGTTAGACACTGAAAACAGAGGGCATGGCCAATTTGTCATTTGTAACGTAATCCATTAGATTGTAAAAAAAAAAAAGTAATATATTCGTAATACTTTTGGATAACTGCTAAATCATTTACAGTTGCTCCAATCAAAAGCCAGTCCTGGCCCAGACTGCAGGTGTGGGAGGCCGTTTCTTTTGCTCGTGTATCTTTAAGTGGTCACTGGTTCAAGTCCCCGTGTGGACCAAAAAGTACGGAGTGTGGATTGGTGGCTGGAGAGATGCCACTTCACTTCCTGGGCACTGCCAGGTGCCGTTGAGCAAGGCACCGTGCCCCTCCAACCGCTCCGGGCGCTGGTTCGACTGGCAGCCCCCCCCACTCTGACATCTCTCCATTAGTGCATGTACAGATCCTGAGCGTGTGTGTGTGTGTGTGTAGTTCAGGACTGTGTGTGATTACTAACAAAGTGTGGACACAGAGTGTGAATTGTAATTTCCCCATTGGGGATCAATAAACACATTAAAAAAAAAAAAAAAAACATAAGGTAAACCCTTCCTCAAAATGTTCATCCATTTTCAAAAAAAAAAAAAAAAAAACATGAGGTAAAACAAATATATAAATCACCGTTAACCATGGTTTAACAAAACTGGCCACCCACAGTAGTTTACATTTGATATATAGAGTAGAACATATTCAGCATTAAAAACTGCTGACATACATGTCTACAATCGTACTGTAAAGTATCATTTGAAAATTGCCATATTTGAAAGACGTAATCAAAAATGTGATCCAGTCTGATTATAGTTCCTTGTATTTTGTAATCTGATTACATAATCCCTACATGTAAACCCAACCCTGAGACTTATTGTCTCTAGGATGAACTCAAACTAGGGCTGGGAAATAAATTGATATTACATTGATATTGATAAACAACGCTAGATACTGCCTTAGATTTTGGATTATCGTGTTGTCTTTTTCTGGTTATACGGGCTACATTGCAGTAGAGTGATGTCATTTTCTGAATTGACTCAGTTTCAGCAGATTTCACCAAGTCAAATGTGAGACTTTTTAAGACGGTCTCAGACTATTATGCGTGACATATAAGATCTGAACACAAAAGTACAACAAAATGCAGTCACAAAATGACTTTCAAGGTAAATAAATGTAGTCAAATTGAATCAAAGCAAAACAGATTAATAACAGTCGGTAAATATACAGCATCTTATATTTGGACTAGCAAAAGAAAGAACTACAACACCACAAAGCGCTGCAGAAGCAGTAGAGGTAGAGCTGCACTGACGTAGGACAGTTAACACCGGTCTAGTTATTGAGAGAGCTCATATTTTGCTTGTTGTTTTTTTTTCCTTTTATTTATTGTGGTGTATATTATTTTTGTACATGTAATAGATTTACAAAGTGAAAAACCACTGTTCACAACCTGCTCCAACCAGCTCTGTTGTAGTCCAGCCTTTACTTCAGAGACAAACGTTATAATGCTAGCCTAGCTGCTAGCATGGCACACCCTCATACTCTGCTCCTGACTGGCTCGTAGTCCTTACCTAGGCACTGTCAGGGCCCTCATACTCTGCTTCTGACTGGCTAGTAGTCCTTACCTAGGTACTGTCAGGGCCCTCATGCTCTGCTTCTGACTGGCTAGTAGTCCTTACCTAGGCACTGTCAGGGCCCTCATACTCTGCTTCTGACTGGCTAGTAGTCCTTACCTAGGTACTGTCAGGGCCCTCATGCTCTGCTTCTGACTGGCTAGTAGTCTTTACCGAGCTACTGAGCATGTGTGACTCCCAACAAAGATGGAACAGAAGTGAGATGTCTCACTCTGTAGGTAAAACCGAGAGCTCAACACACAGGGTGAAAAGGGGAGCTGCAGCACTGTGCAGTACAACAACAATATGGTGTTGTTTGAAAATTAAACCATGTAAACCTATTCTTATATAACCTCATAATACAATTATGAACCTGAAAATGAGCAGAAAATGAACTCTTTAATACCGAGAACATAATGCTTCAGCGAATTTTTTAAATGTTAAGGCCTAAAACTTTGATTTGGAAATTTGAGACTATTTAAGACCGTGCTGAAACCCTGCTACCACACTGTTCATCTCTTCTGTTATTTGCCTTTACCCACGTAGTCAATACATCCACATTAGTGGCGACTGTTTATCTAAAGTCTCACGGTGTTAATATTTTGTGAAAGCACTAATAGTCAAGCCTACAATATCGACTTTGATGTATTTGGTCGAACATATCGGGATGTTGGATTTTCTCCAGATCGCCCAGCTCTGAGTCAAACCTGTCAGGGGTAGAAACCAAATGCAGTACCTGTCCAGGTAAGCCTCCAGCTCACTGAAGGGGTAGAGTAAGCCTTGGACTTTGTTCGGGGGAAGCAACGTGGCTTTCTGAAGCGAAGCAAGTTTATGGACACTCCGCCGGGAGACGGAGCACAGCTGTGTCCCAGGCTGAAGCCCCAGGGACAGACGGAGACCAAACATCGTCCTCTGCCGGTTTTAGACCTGCCTGCAGCTGAGGAGAGGACAGTGGGATTATCACCTTTTCATTTAGATGCAGCCTCATCTAAAAAATAATATTCAGGTACAATCTGTCATTTGTTTGCTCACTGTATACATACTCCAATATTTTTGGTTGATTTTTAACGTCATACAAGAATAAAAACTGGGAAATCAATTCAATTTCAGGATAAAGACATTAGTTTTGGGGGGAATGAGATGGATGAAGATATTGTCTTTTTTTTCTACAGTTCATTTTTTTTATTGGGAAAATTCCAGATAAAGAAGACAAAATAGGCATTTTCCAAGCCAAACTTTGACACATTTTTAAAGAACTGCACCAAAACGGCAAACCTGTAAGAAACATTTTCTTTTCTTTTTTTCAAAAAGTTTCTAAATTTAAAATTTGGGTTTCTCTCAACCAAATTGTCAAAGAAAAAAGTGGATGGCTCTGTACAACGCTCGTCACATGTAAAATAAATGATCAGTCTGTTTCTGTCATGAATCTGGGTGTTTCGTTCAGTTTTATAGCATTTGAAGAAGAAAAACTACAAAAGAATGTTGAAAAAAGTGACAAAAAAGAAAACAATCGACACAGATATCGTAAACAGTGTCAAAGACTTATTGAAAAAAAGTATTTAAAAAAAACTCAGAGAAAAAAAAAGTCTCTTACGGTTTTATTTAAATTAAATTTTGAGCTAAAATTGTGGTCAACGGGATACATTTCTCATGTACCAACAGTATATTTCATTTAAATGTGTATCACATTTTCTATGACCTTTATTCATTTTTTACATATAATTTCTTTGTATAATCACCTCTGGTATTGACTTTTTTGTGTATGTACTGTACATACTGGCGATGTACTTATGTTCTGTAAAAGGTCCCATGGCATGAAAATGTCACTTTGAGGTTTTTTAACATTAATATGAGTTCCCCCAGCATGCCTATGCCCCCCCCCCCCCGTGGCTAGAAAAGGTGATAGGTGTAACCGAGCCCTGGGTATCCTGCTCTGCCTTTGAGGAAATGAAAGCTCAGATGGGCCGATCTGGAATCTTGCTCCTTATGAGGTCATATGGGGCAAGGTTACCTCCCCTTTATCTGCTTTGCCCGCCCAGAGAATTTGCCCCCCCCCCCCCCCCATAAGAGAGAGACATCATGGCTTTCAAACGAGCAAAGTGGCAGTTGAGTCGAGTGCAGATTTGAGTCGTGCATGCGTCACTTTGCGACAAGTAGCCAACAAGATGCTAACGAGAGACTCCTGTAATGTCAACACAGTAAAAATGGACCTGCTTCACGAAGTTGGTTCACTGTTGGCTACACGTTAGCATCAAACACAACAAAGGCTGTCAGTGGAATGGCGTTTTAAGCTAACGTTAGCAACCAATCAATCATAGATAGAAATGATTTCCATCTGCTGTTATTGTTGTTGTTATTCATGTTGTTGTTATTGTATTATGGATTTCACAAATTTCAGTATAACACGTTATGCGGTGAACCGTATACATCTGAGCACGCTCGACTGATATCTGCACTTGACTGACATCGAGGAGTGACAACAGGATTTTTTTAAATTGATTTACAATAGTCATACAAACAATTAAGGCACAATGTGTTAGCACATTTGTCAAAAACATGTTTAGGTGCAGCGATTATATATCCAACGGGAGATCCGAGCTATATGAAGTCCAGGGGTTCATAACTTCATTCATATGAATGAATGTAGGATTCACATAAATAAGTGCCACATGCACATTTAAAGAGATTTACTTCCCCAACAAAACACCTCAGGGCCTTGTTGTTCAATATTTTCAATTGTTTCTAGAATAAATTGATAGATAGATAGATAGATAGATAGATAGATAGATAGATAGATAGATAGATAGAGGTTTACTGATCCCAAGAAAAATGGGAAATTACGGTGTTACAGCAGCAAAATCAATCACAAAGCACAAAAAATGAAATATAAATGAAATACTAGGAAAAATATACATACATGCAATATACATGAAAAAATAATATGAATAAAATAAAAGAAATATTTGAATATGTACAGTAGAAATGTAGAAATGGGTGGAAATAGGTCATCAAAATTCAGTGTTTAATGCCTAAAATCATATATCTCCTCACAAAATCTGGAAACTAAACCTAGGCCATTGGGTTGGCAGGCCAGCTGTGACTGGTCCAGCTGTGACTGGTCCAGCTGTGACTGGTCCAGATGTCCAGATGTCCAGATGTTTGGACAGACCCAAATCCTGTCAGCTGCTGCTAAAGTCTTATGCTACTGTCCCTTTAAGTGGCTCATTATACAGGTAATACAATGTGTAGTAGAGTGATGCCTGATTAACATTAATGTAAACGCTGAATGCCCTAATACCTGGTGATACTACAACAATACAAAGGCTCTATACCCTACGGTTTTGAACCTATCATGTACGACATGGTTTCTCCATTTCCGTGCACAAAACTCTCCCGAAAGTCCATTTAATAGTTTATTTTTCCCAAAACAAATCCCGTTGTAACGTTACCCCTTACGTTCAGAAAGTAGCAGTGAACGTTACAATATGTTTGTAATTCATTTCAAAATGCGACTTACCTCCAATTCAATGTATTCGTTGATTAATATTGAAATAATAAAGCCTGGTTTAGCTTTAAAAACTGAGCGTTATTCTCCGGTACTATGACTTCTACTTTCGCTGTCCGCCATGTTGTGTGCGGCGCTCAAATGAGGCCGACTGACCGACGTTTGAGCTAAGGGTTCCGCTGCCATTGTTATTTTAATAAAATGAAGCCTTTGGTTACTTATTTGACTTACTTTATTTCATAAACCACCAGAAATCATTTAAAAGTAGATTTATTTGTAATGTGCACGTCACCATATCTTGCCAGAAAGAAATGATGGCTTTTATAAGGCATTTTATTTATACAGTAGTCATGGCAGTAGTAGCTAGCATAAGCAGGAGCTGCAGCAATTTTTTTTTCTGTGTTTTACTGTCATGTTTATAAGAAAAAATTGTGGTTTTGGTCAATAATTCCAGCTAATATTGCTTTTACAGATGCATAATATCCCCGTCTGCATGTGTTTCCATTTTAAATTCCAGTAAAGAAATTATATGCAGTGCAGTGCATTAACCACCAAACCCTGTTTGCATGTATGCAGTTATTGCATTCAAATGATTATGAACAGCTCAATACATAACATGCTGAGCCTTATCTAAACACTGATGGCACACGTTGTTACATCCCAACGTCCTTTTTTCTCTGAAAATGTGCCCTAATACAAACACGTGAGACCTTGAGACAGACAATGACGTGAGACCCCGAGGAGGCTACAACAAGGGCATTGCGATTACATCTCTATCCTTGTGCTATTCTAATATTTCATAGGGCATCGGGACATAACTAATGAGCACACCTCCCATTTTAGATCCCCGCCACATTCTTCACGGGGGGGGGAAACGACTCCTATCCACAGGAAAAAAAAAGGTCCAGATCTAGCTGTCCCATACGTCCTGCATCACCCTCTTAGTGGGGATTATTGAGCATTATGATGCTGACGTTTATGAGGAGCACGCCAAAGAAATGTCTCCATATATTTAGTTCTGGGAGGTGGCTGTGATAAGAGCGACTCCGGGCTTCTCTCCCACTCGGCATTCTTTCACTCCGAGTCTCCCAGTAGGAAATGGGCTTCCATCAATACTCAGTCAGTCCTCAGGAACACAAGGTGGTTATAGTCTTCTTCTCACAGTGGTCTTCTCCACATTCCGTTCCTATGGGGGAGAAGGAGTCAGTTCTAATAAGAGTCGCAGCTTTCATTAATAGTTTGAAAACACAATTTTCTGTTTAATAGGTAGAATGTTTGGCACACGTTTGGGGATCTTGCTTAACAAAATGAATCACAGTTATCTACTCCTTGTTTGTTGCAAGGGTGGAGGAAGTGTTGACGTCATTTACCTAAGTAAAAGTAGCCCACTAATACCACACTTAAAGAATACTCTGTTAGAAGTAGAAATCCTGTATTGAAAATATTACTGAAGTAAAAGTATGTAAGTCAGAAAATGTACATAGAGTAATAAAAGGAAAAGTAGTTGATGCAGAAAAATCCTTCCAGTGTAGAAAGTGTAAAGGATCCAACCAATCAGCTGTGTGTTTAATGGTCTCATCATCTCAGCTGGACTTGTCGGCCGTCATATTGTTGCTAGGTTGCTTTGTAATAAAACTTTTTTTTTATACTATTTTTTTGGGGCTTTTCTGCCTTTATTTGACAGGACAGCGAGGTGAGAAAGGGGGAAGAGGTGCTGGAAATCATCACAGGTCAGATTTGAAGCCTGGACCTCCCTGTGTATGTGCGCCTGCTCGACCACTGAACCACCCTGGCCACTGGCCCCAAAAGTCTTGATGTGGGTAGTAACTAGTAACTAAAGTAACTAGTAACTAAAGCTGTCAGATGAATGTAGTGGAGCAACTAAAGTAACTAGTAACTAAAGCTGTCAGATGAATGTAGTGAAGTAACTAAAGTAACTAGTAACTAAAGCTGTCAGATGAATGTAGTGGAGTAACTAAAGTAACTAGTAACTAAAGTAACTAGTAACTTAAGCTGTCAGATGAATGTAGAGGAGTAACTAAAGTAACTCGTAACTAAAGTAATTAGTAACTAAAGCTGTCAGATGAATGTAGTCAAGTAACTAAAGTAACTAGTAACTAAAGCTGTCAGATGAATGTAGTGGAGTAACTAAAGTAACTACTAACTAAAGCTGTCAGATGAATGTAGTGGAGTAACTAAAGTAACTAGTAACTAAAGCTGTCAGATGAATGTAGTGGAGTAACTAAAGTAACTAGTAACTAAATTAACTAGTACCTAAAGCTATCATATGAATGTAGAGGAGTAACTAAAGTAACTACTGACTAAAGTAACTAGTAACTAAAGTAACTAGTAACTTAAGCTGTCTGATGAATGTAGTGGAGTAACTAAAGTAACTAGTAACTAAAGTAACTAGTAACTTAAGCTGTCAGATGAATGTAGAGGAGTAACTAAAGTAACTAGTAACTAAATTAACTAGTAACTAAAGCTATCAGATGAATGTAGAGGAGTAACTAAAGTAACTAGTAACTAAAGCAGTCAGATGATTGTAGACGAGTAACTAAAGTAACTAGTAACTAAAGTAACTAGTAACTAAAGCAGTCAGATGAATGTAGTGGAGTAACTAAAAAAACTAGTAACTAAAGTAAGTAGTAACTAAAGCAGTCAGATGAATGTAGTGGAGTAACTAAAGTAACTAGTAACTAAAGTAAGTAGTTACTAAAGCAGTCAGATGAATGTAGTGGAGTAACTAAAGTAACTAGTAACTAAAGTAACTAGTAACTAAAGCAGTCAGATGAATGTAGTGGAGTAACTAAAGTAGAAAGTGGCCTGAAAGACAAGACTTAAGAGTAAAATACAACTACCTCAACATGTGGACTTAACTACAGTACATGAGCAGACGTACTCCGTTCCATTCCACCACTGGTTTGTGGACCGTTGTCTCTCCACATGGGGGCAGTGGTGACTTGTGGAAGCGTCCCTCTGCACTCTCGCTGCTGTGTTGTGTATCTGCCTTTGCCACCTTGTGCCAGTCCTCTCTGTGCTCCATCTGGCTTTTATGACCCGATGTGATTCATAGCATGTTCACTGAACAAATTAATTCACACACATCCAATTACAGCTCTCATATTTCCCCTGTCCTTTTTGCAGTGGACTCTTTTATTCTCGTGGGGCGTGTGGTAATGCCTGTGCCTTTTTTAATTCATCGCCCATTTAAAAGGATATAGATCCCACCGAGTGCCTTATTAAACTAGTCAATTAAATATGTAACTGATTTATTCTCTACGTCTCTGTCTGTCTTTCTCCTTCCCTTTATTGCGTGTGTGTCTTGCGTCGTTAAATGGGTGTCACGCGTGTGTTTGGCAGTTCGTTAATGCTTTAAGTGAAATAAGAATAAAAGGAAGAGTAGTTCTGTGCTCCTTGGATTACTTAGCAAATGAAAGGCTGGTAGCTGCATTACTTCTTTCCTCAGGGTCGACTCTAGGATCAGAGCTTTAGCTTTAGGGTGCCTGGCACCCTTTTTACCGTATCTCGTGCTAACTGTGCATTTTACCATCATTTTGGACCATCATGGTACTGAACTATGTAACTAGAAAGACACTAAGAGGTCTGAGAAAACTTCCTTCAACGCGGATCCACATGGCCATTACTACAAAGGGGGGGTTATTTAAATATCATCAGCAGACATTTTCAAACGAAATATCAATGACTTGGCTGGGATTGTTTCCTGAATGATCTGGGCATCATCTAGATCCTGGGGTTAGTTCCCCGATGCTGGGACCGGGTAACCATAGTCCGCAGATTGGACAGATAGTCTAGCTAGCTGTCTGGATTTACCCTGCAGAGATCTGAGGACCAGGTAACCATAGTCCTCAGATTGGACAGATAGTCTAGCTAGCTGTCTGGATTTACCCTGCAGAGATCTGAGGACCAGGTAACCATAGTCCTCAGATTGGACAGATAGTCCTACAGCAGAACTCCTTAGCTCACAATAGATTAACTTAACTTAATTCATTTTTTGCAGTTAATTTTTAGGGGTGCCGGAATCATGTCATCTAAAATAAACGGGCTGCAAACACCCCTGCATTTAACTATGAGACAAGAGAGCACCATCCAGGACAGCTGATGGGATGCTTACCAGTTACGCGTTGAGCCCTCTGTCTTTTACACGGCTTTTAGCACAATACAACTCAAGACTAAAACCTTTAAAACCTCACGAAACCACACCTCACCGGGGGTTTTAAGAGACACTTGGGAAAACAAGACAATGAGGGATATATGGCAGCTGATGATGGAAGGTGAAAAGAGGAGGGGATAAAAGGGATCGACAGGGGGTGGGGAAGTGAGGGGTGGGGGGCATGGGTGTTCTCATGACTTCACCCAGCCCACCCTCATCCTTCACCATGAGCCAGAGGATCAAATGCCAGACCAATCAATCGTCCTCCAAGCAGACATCTAAAGCGCGGGCCGTGATGGCATTTCCTTCCCCGGGGTGCATATCAATAAAATAAAAAGAATTTATACAAAATTGATATCCCCCCCCCTCCCCCCCCACCAAACAACCAGCCCACCTACACCATCAAGCAAGCCCCTCCTCATCATCATCTGTTCTCGGGCTCCTCATTCGCTGTCTGTCCCTGTCTGATGTCTGTCTCTGTCCAATCTTTCAGTGGTTTGTGCCTCTCTGTCTGTTGCAGTCCTTCCGTTGGACTTGATTGATGTACAACAGACAAGCACAGATGGAACTAACCAATTTCCTGCCCTGACTGTTTTTGACATTTATTTCTAGTTTTAAGCATTTTGTTGTTGTTGTTGTGTTGTTGTTGTTGTTGTTGTTTTTAAAACTTTTTTAAAATCATCATGGTTTTTCCTACATTTGTCAATTTCTTTCAACATTTTTCTCGCTTATTTTACTATCTCTGCCTACGTTTTGTTGTTTTTTTTTCAATCTTTTTGATGCGTTTTTAAAAAACGTCGGCGTTTTCTTTGACGTTTTTCCGTCTGATTATTTTTTAACTCATTTGGACTCAATTGGAGGCACAAAGCAGCAGCCACCGAGAGGCCTTGGTTTTGTGGTCTTCTTTTGACAATGTAGCGCGAGGACCAATTCCAGCTGCAACGCTGCGGACCAGCCGCCCACAAGCGCCCACGCACACACTGACCCTGTTTTAATCGGACACTGAATTATCCCCAGACCTGAGACCTGAGGGGTCTTTTCAGGTCCATTAAAGCGCTCATTTGCATGTTAAGCACCAAGGCCGCCCCCACTGCTCAGCCTCCGATACCTCCCGCCGCGCTCTGACAGGGGCACAGTGGGACGTGCGCCGCCACAACAACCAAAGCCAAAAAAAACCAAAGCTATTGTTTGTCCAGGAGGATGAAGTTCAGGGGAGTTGATCAAGTCAAGAGGTCAAATCATCAATACGCCTCATACAAACACACACAGCTGTCACAGGCACTTGCCTCCAGGGCAAAAAGACAACTAGAGATTAACACAGGAGTGTATTTGTTCTGACTGCCCATCTGGTCCCACTGAAAGCTGCCATGGTCAGTGTGTGGAGGAAGGTCTGGCTAGACCACACAGCATTCCGGGATGGGAGTGAAACCTGTTCTGGTTTGTGGTTGTTTAGAGTATGCATATATTAGTGTGTATAAATTGTTTGGTTGTTTTGTGTGTGTAAGCACGTTGTGAGCAACGATGCTCCAAAGAAAAGTTCCTCGTGTGTGTCCTCACACCTGGCAAATAAAGCTGATTCCGAGTCTGATTCTGATTAGCATTTCTTTAAACCAATCACAATCGTCATGGGTGGGGCTAAGCGCCGGACGAAGCCACGGTGCCTCTGCTAAATAGCCTCAGGAAGGAACTTGTTTTGGTGGAACATGTGTACGTTCAGAAGTAGTTTTTGGACAGATAGTCTAGCTAGCTGTCTGGATTTACCCTGCAGAGATCTGAGGACCAGGTAACCATAGTCCTCAGATTGGACAGATAGTCTAGCTAGCTGTCTGGATTTACCCTGCAGAGATCTGAGGACCAGGTAACCATAGTCCTCAGATTGGACAGAGAGTCTAGCTAGCTGTCTGGATTTACCCTGCAGAGATCTGAGGACCAGGTAACCATAGTCCTCAGAAATCCACCAGAGGTGAGAACGATTAAATGACATCCGGCGGAATTTCTGGCGGCACCTGAACAATCCCAGAAATGAAAGGTTGTCAAAATAGACTAAGCTAAGACTAGAAAACTGAGCTGAGCTGGAGTCCAAGTCAAGTCTCTAGTCTCTGAGCCTGAGTCCAAGTCAAGTCTCAAGTCTATCAGCTAGAGTCCAAGTCAAGTCTCAGGTCTCTGAGCTAGAGTCCAAGTCAAGTCTCAGGTCTCTTAGCTAGAGTCCTAGTCAAGTCTCAAGTCTCTGAGCCTGAGTCCAAGTCAAGTCTCAAGTCTATCAGCTAGAGTCCAAGTCAAGTCTCAGGTCTCTGAGTTAGAGTCCAAGTCAAGTCTCAGGTCTATCAGCTAGAGTCCAAGTCAAGTCTCAAGTCTCTGAGTTAGAGTCCAAGTCAAGTCTCAGGTCTATCAGCTAGAGTCCAAGTCAAGTCTCAGGTCTATCAGCTAGAGTCCAAGTCAAGTCTCAGGTCTCTGAGCTACAGTCCAAGTCAAATCCCAGATCACTGAGCTAGAGTCCAAGTCAAGTCTCAGGTCTCTGAGCTACAGTCCAAGTCCAAGTTAGTGTTAGTTCGATTTAAGTTCTATTTTTCTTTTCTTTTTAACAAAATGTTAAAAACAAAGGTTTACAACTAGTGAATCCATAAATTGTTTGGCCATCTGGATTAGACAATTTATTTATTCTTTTTTCGTCCTTTGTTATAGTACCAAATTTAATATCATGAAATTCCAATTTGGGTGAGTGAGTGTCCTCTTCCGATGTCCAATTTTGAAAGCGTTCTGATTTAACATTTAATAAGAATCGCAATGATCTATAAATCATGTGTGATGCCCAGTATTCTATTTAAGATCAAGCCGCCGGCTGTGTCTTTCCTTGTTGTTCTGTGTCTGTCTCTAAGCATCTCCCATGAATACGGCATAAATATTTTGGCAGGTGCTGTTTGGAGGATATTAGAGCACAAGCGTTGAGCGCTCAAGGATATCGATTCAGCTTTAGCGGCCAAGAAGCATGGCTCTGCTGGCATCAATACGCCCGAGGAGGGGAGGTTGAATGAGAAAGGAGTGACCTTGCACCAGGAAACAATCTTGACAAATAAAGCCGCAGGAAGGAAACGCAGGAAAATAAAACACCGAAGATGTCAGAGTGCAGAGACTCGGGAGTAACACTGTGAGCCCCACAGAAGAAAGACAATGAGGGGGGAAAGACACAGAGCAACAATTTGGAGTATCTGATGTTTAAAGCAATCTCTTTTTCTTCCGACTGCTATTGATTTAGTTTTCCATTTGGGGAAGACAAGTAAGCTGTTCAGGCTGGAATTATCGTGCTGCTAATGCATGGAAATGATGCGCATCTACCAACACCACCCAAATCTCAGCAGGGTTAAAAGTGTGTTCACCTTGTTAAGAGCCACACAAACAGCAGCAGCCGCACGTGTTCAGTGGAAACTTCAAATTCTTTCCCATTTTTACAGAAAAGGAGGCTGTTTGTATGTGGGAATATGCATACGTATTAAAACAACTGATTAAAAACAACCACTTGGCTGAGGTGGAAAAGTTTGTGTAGTAATAAAAAGAAACGGAAAGAGATTTAGTGAATAGATGAGGCGTGTGGCTCAGCATCACTGAAGAAAAACCCCTGACCTGTGTGTGTAACCTTCCTCAAATGAAGGCCAATTAATGAAATAAACAGAAATATTTGCCATTTGACTCTTTAATCACGTCATCTTTCTCCTGCACTTCTACCGTAATACAGTGGCTTGCATAAGTTTACACCCCCATGCTAAAGTTGATTAAAAAGAGGAATAAAACCATCTTTTGGAAACTGATCTTAATGCCTTAATTCAAAAAAATATAGCAGGCAGATTTGTATTTATATATAAGGCCAGTTATTTCATGGATCCAGGATACTCTAAAGTTCCCTTACCCCCCCCCCCCCCACATCATCACATACACTTCACCATACCTAGAGATTGGCATGGGGTACTTTCCACAAAATCATCTCTCAGTGCCAATCAGACCAGCTATTGGTCTAACTGAAATAACACCATGCCAATCTCTAGGTATGGTGAAGTGTATGTGATGATGTGGGGGGGTGGGGGGGGGGGGGAGGGGAACTTTACCAGGATGCATAGTATCTTGATCCATGAAATAACTGGCATTTAAAAATGAAAATGTGCTTGCCTCTATGGGAATTTAACACAGGGGGGTGTATACTTATGCCCCTGTATTTTAACACAGGGGGGTGTATACTTATGCTCCCTGTATTTTAACACAGGGGGGTGTATACTTATGCTCCCTGTATTTTAACATAGGGGGGTGTACACTTATGCCCCCTGTATTTTAACATAGGGGGGCGTATACTTATGCCCCCTGTATTTTAACATAGGGGGGTGTATACTTATGCCCCCTGTATTTTAACATAGGGGGGTGTATACTAATGCCCCTGGTATTTTAACATAGGGGGTGTATGCTCATGAACCCTGTATTTTAACATAGGGGGGTGTACACTTATGCCCCCTGTATTTTAACATAGGGGGTGTATACTTATCCCCTGTATTTTAACATAGGGGGTGTATACTTATGCCCCCTGTATTTTAACATAGGGGGGTGTATACTTATGCCACCTGTATTTTAACATAGGGGGGTGTATACTAATGCCCCTGGTATTTTAACATAGGGGGTGTATGCTCATGAACCCTGTATTTTAACATAGGGGGGTGTATACTAATGCCCCCGGTATTTTAACATAGGGGTGTATGTTCATGAACCCTGTATTGTAAGGAAGAACATTTATTCATTTACTAATAATAACACATTATTCATTCACAAAGATAATTGGTGTCCTTGAAGGTTGGATTTACCTGAATGTTTTGAATTAAGGCATTAAGATCAATTTCCAAAGTTTTTTTATTCCTCTTTTAAATCAACTTTAGTATGGGGGTGTAAACTTATGCAAGCCACTGCATGCACGTAACTCTAGGGGATGGAAATGCACATTCATTCGCATTTTCATTTGGATTGAAATCCATGAATTACATGTACGATGAACTGCTGCCTCATTTATTTACTCTACTTTAGCAAAATGTAACATCACACGCATCATCAGGGCACTTTGTGGCCAATAGAAATGCGCAAGCACACATCCTGGTACCCGCTGTAATTTCTATTTCTAAAGTCTACTTGCAGTTATGAGAAAATGATTGCTGGTGTGACGACTCCTTATATTGAGAAAAACCACTGGACAGTATCAGGTAAGCCTTCAGACTCTTGGATTGTACTCAAGAGGCAACGAGCTCCCATGGACACATCTCACTGTATTTGTTTTTAAAGCAGTGCTGTTATTTGATTTGAACGCCAGCTTAGAGACACGGGACAAATCCCACCGTCTCGAGGCTAATACGAGGCTTCTGCGGTCTGAGTTAGCCAAATCAATCTGTCTTGTTTGTGCCAAATACCAACAGCAGTATTACCTTGCTGAGCTGTGGTGGAGGGATGGTTTAGGTTGTTGTAGGTTTGTTTCTGCCAAAGTCTGTTCTTAAAGATAAAGTGCCTAGTTTCTGTCTCCCCCATGAGGAAAGCTTCTGTGATTGCGCACCACACCCAGCCCTCCTCCAGGCAGTTGCTTGTGACCAAGGAGGACACGGAGGATTACAAAAACATGGCGGACTCTTCAGAAGAGCTCATTATCTTCACTCGAGCTTCTGAGCAAGAAAGCTGCCGGACGCCCCAATCCTCTGAACATAGTCACACTGAGAAACACAGAGAGAGTTGTATGGAGCTGATCGTCTTATTTAGCTTCATAGCAACTCATATGGCAATGGCTTTAATTTAACAGACGTCCATTGATGTCAAAAAGTTACACACTAGAGCTTTAAAACGGCCACACTCGAAGGCAGGGTTCAAAGCCGGACACACGTGTAAAAATCCCAAACTATGCTTAAAGGGTGAGACAGTATCATTAAATCTAGAACTTCTTTATTTAAACGTCCTTCGTAATGCTCATGTTCAGGTTCAGGTTACAGGTTACAGTTTCTGAATATGGGCTGTGTGCATTTCTTTGTGGATTGAGTGTTTTGATACTTTCACAGTATTTACTGTACATGGCACCTCAACCTGTTTTATAATAAAAGGGACATGGAAATCTCACTTTTTACAAAACGGGACCTTTACTAATAGCCGTCTTAGAGTTGACCCTATGATTAAATTCCTGACAGATTGTATGTAATGGGCTTATTTCAAAGGGTTTGTTGATAATACAGTCTATTACAGGTCAAGGGGAAGCATAGCCTAAGTGATGTGTACATGCTCCAACAATAAATAACACCTGAAACAACAGTCACATTCATAAACTCTCTCCAGCTGGGCCAAATGAAAATGAAAATGCATCCGCCACCAATTAAAAACCACAGGACACCATTCCCTCAGAAACAACACTGTAGCCTCTCTGCTGCCGTTACATGCTGGAGAATAAGCCATTACTCTGAGCTGATAGGCCCGGATCTAGGAAAACCTTGAACTTGTTTATTTGTCTGATGAAATCATCCATGTATAAATGAGGTGTGAAGGCACGGCGGTACTCCTACACGGCAACCCCTCGGCTGGTTATCAGCACAGAATGTAACCGTGAGGAAACCTTTGGATTGCTTAGGTCATGTTTCAGGATTTAGACTGCTCCCTCATTCAGCAAGACCATCACCGCTGCCAGCACCTCACTTTCTCTTCCCTCAATTGCTTCTTTCCTCTGCTTTCTGTTGCTTCTCTTTGTCTGTCACACAAAATCCTCCATCCTCTACGCCTCTTTGAGTCTCTGTCTTCCTCTCTTTCATTCCACAGAGGTGATTTATTTTGTTTCTACCCTCTCCTCCTCCAGTCCTCCGCCGCCCTCAGGGTCAGCGTCGAGCTCCATCACTCTGTCTGGATTCTTAATCCCCTCACTGGAGACGCCCGTGCCAATACAGGAGAATAACAGATTAAAAAAGCACAGCCCGAGCCCTGAGTAGCTCCCCTTTCTCCCCTTCTGTCTGTGCCTCCCTCTGTCCTCACAACAGATACTCTAAGTGGAAAAATAAACTTGGAGGGAAGCTAAGCCGGAGTTGAAAGGCAAGTCATCGAACCAGGGATGACAAAGAAGCTTCCAGCACGGTGGTTAATGAAGGTGATGCAGCAAGGCAAGGCCCTCTGCAGAGACTCTGAGTTATAACACCGGGGCCTTGGGAGGTGACATGACTGCAGGCGGGAGAGCTTTCCACTTGGCTGCAATTGTCTAAGGAAGATACATGGTTGACCCCAGAAAAAAAATATAAGTAGCAGAACATAAAAATAATGAGACCTGAGGCTCCATTTTCACATAACCAAAAATAATGGCTCTTTCACTTTTAGGTAGGACACCGCCAGCTCAGGCTCCCAAGTGAATAGATGGACAATGGGTTGTCATAATTAATTGAATCTAAAAATACCGGTAACAGTTAATGTTAAAAAAACTGTCAAACTGCAAGAAAAATGTGTAGACTCAGCAGGTCATTGCCACAAGACCTCCCAGAAGAGCATGCCGAACCTGAGACCATAGACCATACGATTAGTGGACATAGCATCCTAGTCTCGAGTTTGGCGCAAGGATGCATTATATTAACGATTTGTGCTAGGGTTTTTGACAAAAGGGTGGAGCTGTGGTTAGTTGGCCAAGTTAGGCCGAGTTATTGTTGCATTGGCGCTGCGCTAAGCTAAATGCTAAAGGGTGGGAAATGGTAGATTTTCAACCCTAGTGAAGCAAATCATCCAGCAGAGATTTACCAGCGAGAAAACACGGACTTCTCGGTTACTGGCACCATTTATCTGCATATACCTCAGTACAAAAGAAAATTAGCGAGCTTTCCCGTAAGTTACCAGCTAACGCTAGCAGGATCTGGCTAGCTCAGTAGGCTGGACGCTAAACAACACATTTTAGGCGATCTAAATGTAAGCCTTGCCAAGCCTTTGTCTTGATCGACAGGTCCTAAAGCATCCCAATAAATGGAACCATAATTTACAAAATGAACGTCATTCTGTATTGATGAAGACTTACAACTAGCAATTGACAATGGATTCATTATGAAAATGTTTACTCAGGTAATAAATCAATGGGAAGTACGGTCATTTGCTCATAGACTTCTCTTTGGAGCCACTGGAGTGGATAGAACGCAGGTTTAAGAAGCTTCAGAATTAGCTTCACTTTTCAGTCCCGGAATGCTTTTTACAGTCTACGTCTTAGACCAGATCACTATGACCTCATGCTAGTATTAGCGAAGCTTCACCCGACCCGACCAGTGAACAAGCAGAGTCTTTAACAAAGCGGCTGCAGTCCTTTCATTCTGATAGTCGACTCCTGTCCCTGTTATGTGACAGATGGGCAGGGGGACGGCAGGGGAGGGGCAGCTACAGGAGAGATAATGGCCGTGTCAGTTTCACACTGCTCTCCTCATAAAAGCTGAGCCAGGAGGAAGCTGAGAGGGGAAAGGGGAATGCAAGTGCATGTGTGGACGTGTGCACGAGTGTCTATCCACGCAGGTTTTCACACGCTTGAGTTGAAAACCGCTGACCCTGACACTTGGCATTGAGGTGCATTATTTTCTTTTTTTGACACAAAAGTGTAAACGCAGAGAGGTTTGCTGTCAGCAAGGGGGGGGGGGGGGGAACCCACACAGAAAGTGGAAAGTTCTACCAGGCTGATATAAGAACAATCACCTTGGGCACTGGCAGTTAAACATTAACGGTTCACATATTTTCAGTCTTTCTCAGACAATATTGACATGTCCACATGTATTTTGACTGTAACTTTTAGAAAAAGAACAAGTTGGTTTGACAAATTCAGTCAAATGTTGGTATTCATTTTTGCATGGAACGATATTGTAATTAAATATAAATATCAAATGATCTCCTTGGCTTGTACAGAGACTTGTTACAGTACTCGTTCAACATACATGCGAAAATGTGAGTCTATCCTGTTATTATATAATAGACGCACATTTTCACTCACAAAGGTTCAGGTCGGCTAATGTGCATCTGTTATATATATATATATATATATATATATATATATATAGTGTATATATATAGCTGTTTATCCTCCTTTCTGAGGAATCTTGTATATAGTACTGTATGTAGTCTGTACCCATGAGCCTTGGCTGCAGTTGCTATGGAGAAGAGGCCAGTCAGAGATGGGAATCTGAGCTGTAATTGACCCTGACTCAGATTGTTTTATTAGTTTTCTGAACACTATAATTTTAGCTTTCACCAGCTTTGCACATGTAACATAATGTTAAGCCTGTGATTGGATGTTTCTGCTCAAAATGCTACTTGGGCGTTGCAGTTAACCTCCCACTAAGTTTTATGTACACAGGTTTGTACTTTCGACTTTTTTTATCAAAGCACCAGATACGCGTTTGTTCATCTTTTGTACTGATGATTCAACCATGAACATGTTTGTGCTCATCCAAGCCGTAGAAATGAGCTAAATGTCATTCATGGAACATTTTTACTTACTTTTAATTCCTTTCATTTTGAAACTTTGATGTGTATCATATTGTCGTAGAATTGACTTTACCGTAACCTTCCCACCCTGAGCAGGAAGGAGGTCAAATTACTTATTAGTTATTAGTTATTACAAATAACTGTGAAACAGTTTTCTTCAGTCTCAGCTGGCTTTTCCAGTTTCAACAGCAAACCAAAGCACTTTTACTCAAGTTTGAAAGAAAGAAAGAAAGAAAGAAAGAAAGAAAGAAAGAAAGAAAGAAAGAAAGAAAGAATTTCCATCTGAGTGTGGGCTCGTGTTCACAGGCTCATTTGTTCCCTCTTCCACATCTCTGTGACTCTTTTAGAGGAAAGCAAGGTGCATGTGGGGAGGTTGGGGGGGTAAAGTGTCCTCCAAACCACCATCACCCCCCTCCCCCCCCCGTGTTTCACCCCCCCTCCCATGGCCCTGGAGAACGTCTCAGACAGCAGGACATCCCTCTGCCATGGCTTCAGTGCGGCCGGTATCCACACTGCTGGCTCCTTATGACTCGCTGGACTCCGACAGCACAGCCGGCACTCACGATGTGTTTATTGGAGACGGACGCACCCGAGTCCCCTGGGCCCCCCGTCTGTGCGGCAGGTGGGGGGCCCGGCTGGACTGTGAGGTCATAAAACAGTGTGTTCCATTTGTAGTTGAAAGTCAGATATTCTGAGGTCGGAGTCAGAAACGCCCCCCCCCCATCAATGTGGATTTACGAGCTCAGTACTAGGACAACATCGCAGTACCCTAAGCTATAGTACCCCAAAAAAACTGGTACTGCCTTTTCCTTAGTTACTGTATGACAGCGGGTGGACTTACAGTCCTGCATAATTAGCTTTCTTATTTATACTTATTATATTTATTAAATTAAATCACAGTCTTTCGGGATTTGATAAGGGCACGGAGCCATATCACCATGTCACATAACTACCTTAAAAATTACAACTACAGAAAAATATTACAGTAACATGATCAATTGCAATTTGTTGCTTTCCACCTCTGGAGAAATGGAGGGGAAATGGTGGGGGGGACTCTGAGGAGGCCGAGTGGCGGGAAAGAGAGCTTCAGGTTCCGGGGGCGGGGGGGTGTGCAGTAAATATTGGCCCTGTTCTTCCCTCACTAACTTCATCTCTTCACATGGCAAGTGGTTCTGGGAGAGACAAACCAACATTCTTTAAGTTAATACTATTGATAGTATTAGCATTTACACACAAACTCTATGATCCATTTCTGGAATTGTTCTAGATTCCTATTATAGTTCAGAGGGACGGGTGTCTGTGATAAAATCTGTCATACATAGGCAGACCAGCCAAGACTTATAATATTTAAATAACCCCCACCTGCCCTGGAGAAATGAATCTGTCTGAACGAGGTGAGTCTCGTATTGCCAGGTGTATTTTCTTTCCACAGCACTGTGGCGTAAGGTCTGGCTAGACCCTAGATGCATTCTGGGATAGAAGAAAGAAAGATTCAAAGATCAAAAGATTATTTAAACCAATCCCAATGGTCTTGGGTGTGCTAAGAGACGGGGGCTCTGCTAAATAGTCTCAGGAAGGAACTTGTTTTGGTGGAAGTGTCACACACCACATTCTATATTAAATGAAGTTAAGTGTACACACAATACAGAGAGGTGAGCTATTTAAATGAGCTGATACATGTCTCAAAAATGTCCACTGAGTGTTTTAAAAAAGACCTTAAAACATTTCTTTTTAGCAAAGCTTTAGATTTTTTTATCCTCTCTTCTAAGAATAGCTTTATTTTCTTTTTTTTGTCTTTCTTTTTTGTTGTTTTTTGTTGTCTATTTTTTACCTGTAGCACTTTGAGATTTATTGATGAAAAGTGCATTATAAATAACATGTACTGTTATTATTATTATTATTATTATTATTATTAAAAGTCCTTCTCTCTTACCAGTGGATCTCTGGATGCAGTCCCACCAATCAGCGCCAAAGCCTCCCAGTTAGAGAGGAAAGGCCCTAAACATGTTCTTTGTACATCTTCACCATCTTTCCCCAAAAGAACCGAGCAAGACCGCCTGGTTGCACCTGTTCCACTCTTAAAACTGTCGGAAGTCTCTTTTTCCACGAAGCAACACGACATCTTCTATCACCAGCGGCCCCCGTTCGCATCCCTCGGCCCAGCTCTCTCCCAGGCTGCCCCGCTGGCTTATGACATCATCACTGAACTTTCACCTTTCAGTAAAATAAACAATACCCAGAACAATTATTAAATGAAATTACAACAAAATCACAGTGATTTCCCAACAGAATTCTAAGCACATTCCTATTCTAGGATAAACGATAAAATAATACTTCTAGGTTGCAACACACCACCCAAATTATGTTCAAAACCTGCCATTTTTTTTGGTGCCATTTTTAGCTTGTAGCTTGCTAACTTGAAGTTAGGCAATTATCCTGGAAATGTACTTCCCTTGATTGTGACCAGAATGTCTTTAGTCCACAGCCCTGCTAAAAAAATAATTGTAAAATGGATAAAAGTTGGAGTAAGTTTAATCTGTTATTTAATTTGTAACATTTACCATCATTTACCATCAGCACTAACCAGGTTTATTTGGATGATCACAATCACTTTTGCAGGGTTTTCTTTGTCATAAACAAAAGTAATGGATACATTTTGTCCAGATTGGGACGCTAAAGGACAAGTCAGAGGACAACCAAAGTATTGCAATTCGTATTGTGAGGAGCGGGAATGTCGGACCGAATATCCTAGAAACCAATTCAAGTGTTACGAAGACATGACACTCGGAACCAAAAAACATCAACCTGCTGCTGGCGCTGGATGTGAAACAGGTGTGGTGGACCCCCCCCCCCCCCCACCACCACCAGTGCCATCCCCTTAGTCACACCAGTGTAGCCACTAAGAGGACAGGAGAGACAGACAGAAAAAAGAAAGAGCTATGAGACAGAGAAAATAAAACTCGTTAGAGGGCGATGGTGCAAGAAAAAATGATGTCTGAACAGACAATAACATTTGTCTTCATGTTATCTCGCTCTTATCTTCTACAACAATCCAAAGCTACACAACAACGAGAGAGACTAACTTTCTCTTTCTGCGTGGACGTGTGTGATTGTGTGTGCCATTGTCCTCCAAGCCCTGTGTCTTGTTAGAGCGCTGATTGATTGAGCGGGTCCGGCGGTCCGGAGCCCCCCCCCCTTGCTCGGTTCATTTGTTATACATTTATAGTTCATAATCCATCTGCTCTCACCTCTTCACATTCCATGTAATTTGTCATCCTCCTTTTGTATCGGGGGGGGGGGGGGTCATTCTTCTATACGCCTGTGATAGATTGTTTAGTGTCGGCTGCCTGTAAATGGCCCAGATAGTGGGAACACTCACATGTGTTTATCATTAGAGTGGGAGTCTGCATGGAGATCATCACTCACAATGGGTGTCTGCACTTCACTTATTGAACCAAATGGGTTCATTAAGCCATTGTTTTAATATAAGAATCACTTTTTTGCTACCTGTTTTTAAGCAGTTCACATGATGGCAACAAAAAGGTCTGCTGAGGCAACCTTTATTCTAATATTTGTGATTGTGAATGCAGTGATTGGTCCTGCACGTGGCCAGCAGGGGGCAGTAGAGGACCACGCGTGGACGAGCCGCGGCTGAGTCATTCAGAGTTTACCATCTGTTGCTCTGCAAGAGTTCCCAGGAGATTGCCAGACACGGGAGGTATAAGCCTAATGCTTGTTACTCAGGCTCATCCTACTTTTTATTATTATTTATCTCCACTGTTCTCAGCTCCATTTTTCCTGCTCACCTTTTTTAAAGTCCAGATTGAATAACTGAGCCTGAGGCAGACTGAGGTTTGCACGCATTTCCAACATTTGGTTCAAGATTAAAGTGGGATAAAATAAATCCACTTCACCACACATGATTTATTTTAACGATAGCTTGGCATTTTTTTTTTTTTTCGGCTTATTAGTTGCATTCGAGCCAAACGCGACCCGCGTGCCGACGGGTCAGGTTTGGGAAGCTGCTGTAGCAACATCAGCTTGGTTTCTCACCTGAAAAATGAAGGGGAAAACATTCAGTAGCACGAGTTAAAGGGACCAGGTTAAACAACATTAATGTATTTCCAATTTGGTGGCCACAGGAATTTTCTGACCTCAATTTGTGTTTGCCTGCCAAAAAAGGGCTATAAACATCTGGGCTTGATGTGGACTATTTCCCAAAGAGGGACTCTGCACATGTGTCAGCAGAGCTACTTCACCTATTCTATTCTCAACTCAAATGAAAAAAGGTCCCACAAAACTATTAGATTTTGTGATGGATGTTGTCTATATTTGTTTTATGAATGCTAAAGTCAGTTTTGCTTACTTTTATCACTGATAAAAAAATGTAATTGTATGCAAGGCAAGGCAAGGCAGCTTTATTTGTATAGCACATTTCAGCAACAGGGCAATTCAAAGTGCTTTACACAAAATCAGATAAAAAAAATCTTATTATATTTATTAAAATTAAAAGAAGAGTAATAGTTACAGTGCAGTGTAAGAAATTAAACATTAAAGAAATAAATATCAACATTTAAAGAAAGGCAACATCAAAAAGAAAGAAAGAATTGTAATTATGTAATTATGTGTGTAATTATGATAGAAAACTGTCCTAAAAAGGTACTTTAAAACAGTTACTGCAGTACAAGTTTCTACTAATTCATCCAAATACTGGAGAGAGTCGTCTCCCCCGCCCCCTCCTCCGGAGCTCTGTTCAAGACTAACAGACACACTTCCTGGGCTTGGTATTACAGTAGGAACCGCTAAATATTCCACGACCTCTCCGTCTTTTTCCATCTGACGGAAATACACTTTATTGGCTTAAAATTAGGGCAACAATCGCTCATCACACTGCTCTGACTTTGGAAATACAGTATGGTCTGTGCTTCTATGTACTGCTGAAAATGTCAAGGATTGATGAGTTTGATGTGTTATTAAATAAAGAAGTCCCAAAAGCATGCAGGAAGCCAGGAATGAGCAGGCGCACACAGTACGCCACGCAACAAAACACAAGAAACACTCACAACTAAATGAAACCACAAGAGAAACACAGGGGCTACATGGTAACGAGGGAACAAGGGACAGGTGACGCTAAGGGTGGGGAAACAGGTGAAACTCACTAGGGCTGGGCACAGAAATCCCCCAAAAAGGCGGGACAGGAAGTTAAACCATACAAGGCTGGAGAAAATAAAACAAAATTAAAACAGTTGACAGAACACACAAAACCATGACAGAAAATACTGAAACACTGTCCACTTGTCAGGTCACTGCAAGACTAATTCAAGCTCTGACTAAAGAAAAGGACCCCCAGGCTTGTTGATTACAAATATCATAGGCGTATCACTCCAGGCCTCCGAGCGCGTTTCCCTGGTAATTTATTCTGCCTGTCCCGTCACACGCCTCTCGCTAGTCTGTAGGCTACAGTGGACCGTGTTGCAGAACAAGCAGATGTGTCTGATGATGATGAGCAGATAAAGGTGCTCCAAAAATAACAGCGCGATAGTGAGTCTCAGGCAAGAACCCATCCACAACCCCCTGAGTGGGTGTTGTAATCTGTGTGGATGACTGATCTCTGTATGTGTGTATGTGTGTGTGAGAGAGAGAGAGAGAGAGAGAGAGAGAGACCTCAGAGCAAAGTGACGGAGGTGAATAATGAGAAAGAAGGAGCCTGTGGAAAGGGTCTCTGGGCATGCCACTGAGTGCACACTTTGGTGCTGCTGAGGCCCCCGGGGCTCGTTCCCCTTTTTTGTCCTCATGGCTCCAGAGGTCAGTGTTTCTCCGCGAGGCGATGGGGATCATTTTAGTCGTCTACACGGCCAGCCGCGTTGGAATAAATCTGTCCCGTAGCTGTGCACGTTATCTCCTGAGCTCCGTGTTGGCACACTGAGCTGCCGCTCAGGCGGGGGGGCCGATGCCGTGCACACGGGAGAGGAGAAACTGAAAGGTAGGGGAAAGGGTGGAGGAACAGCAGGGTAAACTGATTGGGACTGAATTATATTATAGGAAGGGCAGAGGTCGTTTTTCCTTTTTGCTATGCTTCTAAAAGTATGTGAGAGAATTGATTCTAATCTTGTGTCTTTAGGTGAAGTACTGAGCTGGAGTCAAGTAGTGCTGTGGAGGAAGGTCTGGCAAAGTAGGACTTTGTTTACCCAAACTTAGCATAAAGACTGGAGACCGTCATGGTCTACTTAACTCATTCCAAATCAATTGTATTTATAGTATCATTTCATAACAAGAGTTATCTTGAGAGACTCTACAGATAGCGTAGGTCTATAGACCACAGGACCCAACAGTTCTAGTAGCTCCCCTACAGAGCAAGCAATGCCTTTGACCCCTTCCTTGTTTTTCAGGATGCTTCAAAAATTACCACTGTTCTTTACCAGTGTTTACAGGTAACCACAGCAACACAACACACACAACTTCATGCTACATTTACAGTTATTCTTATTATTAGAACAGTGAGTGTTGAAAATTTGCCTGTTTGGGTCGATTGCTTGGCCTGTGGTATTGCTGCTTGTAGAATTCATCAAAACCAAATTGTACCCCAAAACAACTAAGAGAAGGGCCCCCAACCCTTCATATGCAACTCTACTGTATAGCCTACTACTGACTTAAAATATCACAATGATAATGTGGAGGAATCAGACATTGGTGTCATGGACTCATGGCGGTGCGCTACCCACCAGGCCCGCTATGAGAGCTAATCTACACATATCTGCACTCATCAACCGCCAGAACTGGGCACTTTGTGTGTGTGTGTGTGCACAGAGAGAGAGAACAGAGGTGTTAATTCACACAGGTTTAGTGGCTTGACAGTTAACGGTAAAGTAGGGGACTTGATTAGCGGGGGTATTTTGGCGACGGTAATGTTATTAGTGTTGTAAGTTAGCAGTAGACTTAATTAACCTGGCCCAGGGTGAGTCTGATGGAAACTGCTGTGTCGGCCCGGTTCAGCTCTGAAATGACTTTTTATTGAGTTTCCTGTTAGGGAAATGATAGACACTGTTCCTTACAGCTATCCGCTCGTGCTCTAGGAAAGTGTGACGTCTGCGTGTGACGTGCAGGTTACCTTCCCACCAACCCCCCCAAACACAGACACACACACGCATGCAGACAGACAGATACGTCTCGCTTTTTGATGCCTTTTGGTAATCTTCAGAGAAGACTCCTTGCTATGCTTTGAGCTGGAAAAGGGCAGCAATGATGCTGCTTGTTACGGAGGTGCATTTCTTGTGGCTGCGTTGCATTCTGGTCCATTCATGGCATTGTGACCATGAAAAGAATGTGTACCAGTGCCTCTACAAACTAGAAAGAAGCCCTCGCTCTTTGATTAAAATTGTAAAACCTTTGTAAAATGTAAAAACATGTACTGTTAATGTTACTGTGAAACATTAACAGTAACAGTGCTTTATATCATCTCCAGTATAGCTCCATAACAATATTCCTGCGATTTGTAAAAAGAAAGAAATGTACACTAGTCAAACTGTGGCTGAGAACTGTACAAAGCTGTTTTTCCAGGGATACAGGTTTTGAAGGTAGATATTTCTTTTAATGGCCAATGAAGGATCATTATTTTTGCACTTAGCAGCATAAACCTGGTACTTTAAATCATAAAGCTGAGTGTTGAACAACAAGACCAGACATTTGGACTAAAAGTCAACCCTGGATACATACAATTTACAATTTTGTGCCTTGGGCACAGTGGGTAGAAATATTGCTAAGCAAAAGCCAACCATAATGTTCTTTGTTCACAAAGACCTCAGTTATGAGAGTAAAATGGATTTTCCTCTAGCTTTATTGAACAGAAAAGGGCTGGGGCCCTGTCCCTGCTCTGTGGCAGACACAGTCCAGGCGCACCCTCAAAGCTGGTTTATTTGTTCTGCACTCATAAACAGAGCGGCTTCATCTTCACCCACGGCAGGGTGTTACTCCCCGTGTTGTTTCATTAAGCCACATTTTTGCCCTCTTAGTAATACCTAACAGTATTAGCAGATTGACAAGTGGGAGAGCCAAAAAAAGCGTGAAGGAAAAAGACAGATAGAGAGGGAGCCAAAGGTGGAGGGAGAAACTGACAGAGACAGATGTGTATGAGCGAAAGAGAGAGGCTGGAGTCGGAGAAATGAAAGAGCGATTGGTTAAATGAAAGGGACTATGTAGCGGTCCGCTCCAAGCTCTGCGGTTGCGGGTGTCTGTCCAGGCTTAGCAGCCTGCGGGTAAGAATGGGCCCCAGCCGCAAAGATGTCCTGCTAGCTAGGGCTGGCTCTCTCTATACTGCCTCTTTTGGCTCGGCGCTGCTTCTCCTCTATAAAAAGGGGAACGCTGGCTCACGTCAGCGTGGCCACACTCCTCACAGGCCCAGAACAACCTCTGGCTCTCGGGACTGCTTACTCATCCCCATTTGGCACCGGGCATCTCGCAGAAAGCCTCCAACCTCTCCACCTCTCACAAGTCTGACAAGCTCCAGCGGAAAAAAAACGACACCCGCCCGCAACACTTTCTCATGGTTAAATAAGTCTCCCCTCAAAGACATTGAACTTGTGTCCAAATCCATGGCAATTTGTCTTTTTCCTCCTCAACTCACCATCATAGGAGCGCTACAGCCTGAGGGTGATTATGCCATTAGTGTGGAAATGATGGTCATGAGAGATAAAACTGGATTAGATTAGAACAGTAGTTAAGTGTTAAGGTTTTTTCTTTCTCCAAAAGACATGCACCCACATACAATGCAGCCTGTTGGATTAATGATACATAAGGCATTACTGGATAATAGCTGTTCAGTTGACTGGTGTTCTTAAATGACACACACTTTTGACTACAACTAAGCCTTTACTGGTCAATGCATCGATTTCCAAGGAACCCAATTTGGGCGGGGTCGAGATGATTTTGAATGGCATCTAATTATCCTGGAGTCTTTTTGAATAAAGTCCGATAGTCCTCAAGCCTCTTTTGGATTTAAAAAAAAAACACTTATGCACATCTGCTTTATGTAGGTTTTCCATGGTCAATTTCAAACCTGGTCCAATTATTTTGACGTCATCTTTCGACCCCACTTCAGTCATTTATAAAGATTGAAACTCTGCTGGAAAATCAATGTAATTCCATTTTTCTTAGTGAAGTAATGGTGTTATTTGAGCTCATTACATTGCAGTGCATGCTCCTTTGAAACAACCACAGCATTGTGAACACCAAAGAAGCAAATGTGTGTTCAAAAAAACCCAGATCCCAAACCCCCCCCCCCACTCCCCGTCCACCACACAACCCACAAGCTCCAGATTGTCTTTGGTGAATTACCTTGAGACAGAGGGAGGGACCCTTTTGCCCCAAAAAGCAATGGACATTGGCAGTCGATAAACAGGAGGGCGTGGATACACAGAGCGCCACAAAGCCTCCGGTCCCTCTTGTAGCCATGTGTGACACCATGCGAACAAGAATCAAAATCCCTTCTGTCATTCACCAACTACCCAGCGGTCTGCCGTTGCCATGACTCCTTCGCCACCAACAGTAGGACTTTCTCTTTTGTTCCTCATGACTACCATCTCTGGTCCAAGACTTTATGACATACTGTGATTTGCCATTACCCATTCATTTCATACACCCCGTGAGTTTATTCTCCTGAGAATGAATACAAGCAATGGTGTGCCTTTGGTCTCTGATTCAACCAGCTTTTATCATCACAGGTGAAAAGTTGCTGACAACCGATGATGTCTGGTGCTGGAAAAAGTCATTTACGCAGCAATTTTGAAACTTTATGCCTGGGCTCAGGGCTTTGCTGAGTCCCTGTTGGCTAAATGTTAGCCGGCGTGCTGTGAGGCACAGCCACTCATGAGTGAATGACAGCTTCTTGACAGCTTCATTAAGACCACAGATGGCGGGGGAAGTAGAGAGGAGCTAGAACAAATCTAGCGCTAGCGTATGTGAGGGAGGCCGCGGGACCTTTTCACAGCTTGTGCGGCTGGCCCACGTCCAAGCAGCCTGTCTGGACAACCCGTCTCCTCTATCTGAAATCTGGCTTCAGCTTAGATCATGGAGCCCCTGCAGGTGAGATCTGATGTCACGTTGGTAACTTCTCTGCTGCTGGTGGGTGAGGTCCAACTGCTCTCCCCTACAGACTTGGAACGGGTGGTCGTGTACCTACACTGAGGAAAACCCCATCAACTCTTTGCAATGAAATAATCAGTCTTGTACTAGCTGTAGGACAACATTTTGACAAATTAATGGGTACATTGATCCAACCACAAATGGGCTCCATCTGGTGTTTTTTTGACATGTGCTTAACAAATAGCCATAGTCATTCAGTGAGCTCCATTAAGGTTTTTAGGAAAACTAACCACAGAGAAGGAACCAAATCGATAAATACAGAACATAATGAGGTCATGGTGGGAACCCAAAGAGCAGGGTGGTCATTTGGCAACAAAATCACTTGAACTGTTGGAGAAATCCAATTCTCACTGGATACATATTTATTAGCTGTCAAATAATATCTGTGTTAAATTCAAAGATTTATGAGGGGGTTACATTGGAAATGTGAGCCAGCTGACATTAGGATGATTGGCAGAACTTTTCTTTCTTTATTATTCCTCTAAACCATACTATAAAAACATTAAGGGGAAAATGACCTGTGAGGCTCAAGATTATTTGGATTTCTCATTTCGGTCCGGCCAAAAATGTCAATTATGACGACATAACTGACATTTTCTAACTGATCATTACCCAAGCAACTGTAACAAACATGCCAAAGCAGTGTGCATGGCGATTCTTTGCATCCAAAGAGTCTGGAGGTTCTGTTTCATTATCGCCTTCCATAAACCTAAAATGGAGCAAACTCGAAAGTTATGGAGTAGAGATTGTCAATTTTTAGCTATCTGTAGAAGTTACAAGATGAAGCCCTATTTAGGCATTACACATCTGTGTGGAGGCAATGCAACATGTAGAGTACGTATCAGATTTTAGGATATGTTAGAAAGGATATCACTCATAAAAACTTTTCTAACTTTTTAAATCCTCAAAAACTTTTTGCACAAATAATCAGCAGCCATGCAAACACATTGGTGCTTTGAGCTAAATGCAACATCAACATGCTAACTTTCTCACAATGACAAAGCTAACTGGTGTTCATATGGTGTGACCATATTAGTTCAGTTGGTTAACATGCTAACATCACGTTAAAGGTCCCATGACATGGTGCGCTTTAGACGCTTTTACATATATCTTAATGGTCCCCTAATACTGTATCTGAAGTCTCTTTTATTTAGACCTTAGTGGTCCCTAATACTGTATCTGAAGTCTTTTACATAGACCTTAGTGGTCCCCTAATACTGTATCTGAAGTCTCTTTTATATAGACCTTAGTGGTCCCTAATACTGTATCTGAAGTCTCTTTTATATAGACCTTAGTGGTCCCTAATACTGTATCTGAAGTCTCTTTTATTTAGACCTTAGTGGGCCCTAATACTGAATCTGAAGTCTCTTTTATATAGACCTTAGTGGTCCCCTAATAGCGTATCTGAAGTCTCTTTTATATAACCCTTAGTGGTCCCCTAATACTGAATCTGAAGTCTCTTTACATAGACCTTAGTGGTCCCTAATACTGTCTCTGAAGTCTCTTTTATATAGACCTTAGTGGTCCTTAATACTGTATCTGAAGTCTCTTTTATTTAGACCTTAGAGGTCCCTAATACTGAATCTAAAGTCTCTTTTATATAGACCTTAGTGGTCCCCTAATAGTGTATCTGAAGTCTCTTTTATATAGACCTTAGTGGTCCCCTAATACTGAATCTGAAGTCTCTTTATATAGACCTTAGTGGTCCCTAATACTGTCTCTGAAGTCTCTTATATATAGACCTTAGTGGTCCCCTAATAGCGTATCTGAAGTCTCTTTTATATAACCCTTAGTGGTCCCCTAATACTGAATCTGAAGTCTCTTTATATAGACCTTAGTGGTCCCTAATACTGTCTCTGAAGTCTCTTTTATATAGACCTTAGTGGTCCCTAATACTGTATCTGAAGTCTCTTTTATTTAGACCTTAGAGGTCCCTAATACTGAATCTGAAGTCTCTTTTATATAGACCTTAGTGGTCCACTAATAGCGTATCTGAAGTCTCTTTTATATAGACCTTAGTGGTCCCCTAATACTGTATTTGAAATCTGGAAAGAGTTAATCAATCTCAGTGAATGAAGACCAAATTGGCTGTATCAAAGGGACACTATACATCTTCTCAACATGGGAAGGCTACCACACATTGTAGAGTTGGCAGAGACACCCATATCATTAGACCATATTTTCACTTGATGCAGAGAAAGCCTTGGATAGGATAGAGTGGAAATATATGTGGGCAGTATTGCAACGTTTTGGTTTCAGGCCTTATTTTAAAGCAATGATTAAGGCGCTGTACCTCTCACCTTTGGCAAGTGTGCTAACGTGGGACATAATCTCTTCTCCTTTTACCCTACAGCGTGGAACAAGACAGGGGTGTCCACTCTTGCCACTTTTATTTTGTCTTTCTCTGGAATCTCTAGCAGGTGTAAAGGTAAGGCAGCTCTACTTCCAACGGCGCTCCATCAGCCAGAGAAGTCAGAGAGAAAAAGGTCAGAGAAGCCAGCAGCCTCAGCAGAGTCCTACTCATAATTTAGCTTGATCCTGATCTGCTGGCAATGTAGACTGTTGCTCTGCAGCACCCTCCTTTTATCCACTCAACCCCACCTTGCATGCCAAGCCAGGCTGGACTTTTGTCCCATCGGGTCAATTTTACCTAATACTAATAATAAGAATAACAATAGGAAAAAGAATAACAATAGCAACAAAAATTAAAGCTGCAACCAGAGTTGGACAGCGGCGGGGTTACTGGCGGACGCTGCTCCTTGTGACCGTGCATCTGCACGGCGCTCAAACACTGCAAATCATCACCAATGAGAAGGACATTTGACCAAAATTGAGTGGGAAGATGGGAAGTTTCCACAGGCATCTGTCTTGGTGGATGTATGTGTACTTGATACCATGTCTTGACAGTTACATCTTAAGCATGGGACAAGGGTTCCCATCTCTACTCATTATGGTTCTTTAGTGTGATGGAGCCACTAGCCACAGCAATATGTAGCAATTAGCCTAGAGAAAGAATAATTCCCGGGGTTAAAGAACATAAGGTGTTGCTGTTCGCAGATTACATCCATTTTTATATATTAAACCTATATCTGCCACAGACCCAAAAAAAATGAAAAGCTATTTTAATATTTTGTTTGATTCAGAAAAACAAAGGAATTTGTTAATTTAAAATTTGTGAGAAGCTTCAGCACTCATATTCTGAATCCCAACCAATTTGGAATTTGGTTCATTTTAAATTTACCTGTCTTTGCATCCCTCCACTGAGCGCAACATTGTCAATTTCAAACAATTATTTATTAACCTTAAAGATTACTATACAGTAATCGACATAAGAGTAACCAGTGTATATTTGGCAAACACAGACAATGAGATTAAACATTACATTTTAATCAATACAGTGCAATATTTTAAGCCCTCATATCCCATAGCAGGGACATTTTGACATGATAATAATTAACGTTTTCGTTTCTTGAGTTTCACTACTGCTGACACCCAAAGAGTTGGTACTGATGAACCATCTCCTCCAGGCCCAAACACGTCAATCTGTGTTTCTGAGTTTGACACTCTGCTTCTGTGGGCCAGTACTCGATCCAAGTTGTCTCTCCAAATACATACTGAAACCTGAAGAAAGCAAAGTAAACAGTAAGCATCTGTGACACAAACCATGAAAAGCCTCCTCATCTCTTTCCACAATCACTATAAATAACAACTGTAACACTTACGCTAGAGTACAAAATGCAACATTCACAATAAATTCACACAAAGAAAAGAACATACGATTGATGTTGGTCATCTCTGTGAATATCTTTGGACGTGCCCATGACAAGGTAGGTTTTACCCGTCCCCAGAGCTAAAGACCTCCTGCAGTGGGGATAACTGACGAATGTGTGCTGTTTATTCAGAGGACCAACATCAAGACTTCCTGAAATTCAATAAAGGAGAACAGAGAAACGGTAGATAAATACTAACGAGGTAAAAAGAAAAGTTCATTGTAGCCTAGTGTAGCGGAGTAAGACAGTTTCTTCTTTACAAATCTACTCAAGGAAAAGTATATTGATTTAAAACCTAAAGCCTAAATGTAAATTCAGATGAAAGAGTGTGATATTATGCACATGGCTGCAAGATTTTGAGAGTTTCCGTGGATCCTAAAGTCCTCAAAAAAGTCTTTGTAAAATGAGAAATTTCGCACAGAATTCGCCATTTCGTAATTTTTTAAATGTTGTGATTATTGTCTAAAAATAGCTTGATACAATCCTACGTGATACCCTCAAAAGATTTTATGAAAATTATAACTTTTGTTGAACCCAGGGTGCACGTGAGGAGGCGCTATGGATCCCCCTGGCAACACCCAAGACCAATCACTACAGAAGTTTGTGATTTTTCCTAAGTCGGACATGTGTGAAAGTTCTTGTGAGTTTTCCCGCGTGCTAAGACCCTAACAAATGAGAGAGACGGGAGAGTTGCGGAATAACCCCTAACGAAACAATAGGTTCCTTGCACTTCGTGCTGGGACACCGTTGGGGCCGTTGCACTTCAGTGCCCTTGCACTTCAGTGCTCGGGCCCTAAAAATCCAAAACAAGAGGGTTCCAGGGCCCTGCTGTGGGAACCCGGTTGCTTTGCAATTTTGATCCTTCCAGCCTCGGGCTTTGACCCCCTAATTAATTACTGAGCCATGAAAAAGGGTCAGGATGAAATAAGTGACTACTTCATCCTACTCCTTTTCAGACATCTCTATGCTGGTTAATGTTTCTTATTGTTTTTTGAACGTTTTGCTTATTTGTTAACTTATTTCTACATTTCTTTGTTTCGTTTTGTTTATTTTTGATATGTCTGAAATACATTTCTTCATTCATTCATTTAATGTGTCCACAACGTTTCAGATAGAGGGAAATAAATAGGTATGTCACCATCACTTGTAAGGCACATTAGAACATCAGTTTGTAGTACATTTTAGGAAGTTAAATACCTACCTTCTTTGATGACTTCCAGTACCTTTACTGTGAAAATGTCAGTGGTCAAGTCTTCTGTAAAACTGTCCAGTCTCACTTTGTACACTGAGGACAGACAGGTTGCAGATTGTTAGCTCACTTGCTCCCTCATAGTCCTACTGCCCTTATTCTCTCCATCTCTGTCCATTTTTGTGTGATATTAATGCAATTCATTTTCACTCTCTTACCAAAATCTATTCTGCTGGTCTGTGTAGTCTCACAGACCAGAGCTGTTCGCTGATCATTGCTGAGTTTGTCCTTGTTCTGCATACTGCAGTTTTCTGGAAATACACAAAAGGCACAAAGTACATACACAGCTGGTTAAATAAGCAAATGGTGATGATGTGTGTGGATGAGTTAAAGGGTGAGTGCATCTGTATCTTAGTCACAGTTTAAGTATTTTAATGAAACATTCTTTAGCTAGACCACTGCTCTGATCATACTAGATCCTGCAGGTGCTTGTTGGCTTGAAGGAATATTCATAAAATTCGCTGACCACCACTGTCATCGGCCTGATCACCAACAGCCTACAGAGCCCAGACATCTTGGTGCAAAGACAACAAACTCCATTTCTACGTCAGTTAATCAAAGAAGTGGATTGTACTCGACAGTAAGGGACAGAGAGAAGGACACGTCCCCATCTCCAACAATGGGACTGCAGTGGAGAAATTCAGCAGCTTTAGGTTCCTCAGGGTTATAATCAGTGAGGAACTGACCTGGACTCACAACACGAACACCATCACTAAGACTGCTAAGACACTTTTCTCTTGAACAGAGTTGGTGCTAATAAGCAAAGGCTTCCGACTTTGCTATTTCGACGGACTAGAAGAAGAAAAAGGTAAACAATGGCAGATCTGGCAGCAGCATTGACGTCTATGTTTCAATTTGATTCATAACCTACTTTGTCGGATCAAGACTCTCCTTCACCATAAAGGATTTCATCTTAACCCAGAAAGTTTACCAGAGAAACTTGCAGTCACTCTGAAAGTCCTGGCTTCCGAACACCCTCAAACCCGTCCATGTTTCCGCTTTATCGTGCGCTGCTGCAGAAAGTCGCACGCTCAAAATTCTGGCGCGTGTCTAGCGAAAATCTAGGTTATTTTGACGTCACATTGGCGTGCGACAGGCTGGCTGCAGCGACTGTAAAATGGCCTTTAGGCTCTACAGCTGGCGGTGAAAACTGCTAAGCATATCACCACGGGGGGTGTCAATAATGTTGAGATCCCAACGCTTCAGCCTTCATATCTCAAGGGACAGATGTGGAAACAATGGACTATTGAGTCATGAAACTACAAGGTACTTTCCAACTGAATAACATAATAAGTATGATCCTGATAGTAACCAATAGAAATTATTTATTACTTTTTTTGGACTCTGGGGTTCATCTCCTGTTCAACTGCAGTCTATAGACAATGCAGGATGACAAGCCCCACATGATGGATCAATGGTTTATCTCTATGAAGCCCAATGTTAGTGTTGGGTTTCGGTGTTTGTTCAAGAATTTTAGATATAACATATTTATGTTTACAGACAACAGATTAGGTTAGTTTGACATCAACCTTACCTTCTGCACATGTGCATTCATCATCTGTACAGAGCTGCAGCAGCTTTCCTGCTTTCCTCTCTGGATGGTAGAACTTCACACAATGTGTTTCTGCAATGGGAAAGAAAGATTTTACAAAATGTAGAGTACGTTAAATCGTTTTTAAAAGTATATATTATTTGTCTCTGAGACTCACGGTCATAGTATTCATAGACAGACACAGCAGCTGGTTGTAAGACTCCGACTTTCAGCTTCTGATGGATCCTAAAAGAGATCTCTTCTGGACGTGTGTGAGAAACCTGTGGCCAAATGTGAGACAGAGATAAAGGATGGAAGAATAATACAAAGAGAAAAACTACAGAAGTAGGAAACAGTCAAACCTTGTCCAGATAGATGATGAGTGAGCCTCTTTCTGACAGGACTGTGTTCATCTCATATCTTGCAATGATGCGGGATCGTCCTTTAGACAACTACACACACAAAAACACAAAGTTAAAAACTAAACATAAAAGCACAGAAATGTATTTCTATGAATAGTACAAGTTCTTACTAAGTCCAGGTCATTCGTGTTAACGGTAAAGCCAGTTAGCAAGCCAATATCCAGGATTGACATGGTTGCATCACTGTCATTGTCCTTATACCTGCACACAGAATGAACAGAATAATGAAATAACAGAAAAGGGTAATGCAGGAGCTAGCTGGTTATACATGTTCATGTTAGTATAACAGTTGTCAGTAGGAATTCTTGATTATACTTACAAAACCTCTATTTTAAGCTTGTATATGTTCTCATCCTCATCCATTTTCACTGCAAGAGCAAAATAACGTATTAAGTAAGGCAAGGCAAGGCAAGGCAGCTTTATTTGTATAGCACATTTCAGCAACAGGGCAATTCAAAGTGCTTTACATGAAATCAGTTAAACAGATAAAACACAAGTACAAACAGTTAAAAATCATAAACATTAAAAATTAATAAAACACATGAATAGACAGTTAAAAACAAAATAGAAACATTAGGACACATAAAACACAAGAATAAAAGTTACAGTGCAGCATTAGAAATTTAAAGAAATGAGCATTCATTTAAAGAAAGGCAGCATCAAAAAGAAAGGTCTTCAGCCTTGATTTAAAAGAACTGAGAGTAGCAGCGGATCTGCAGGTTTCTGGGAGTTTATTCCAGATATGAGGAGCATAGAAACTGAAAGCTGCTTCACCCTGTTTAGTTCTGACTCTGGGGACAGAAAGTAGACCTGTCCCAGATGACCTGAGAGGTCTGGGGGGGTCATAGTGTAGTAGCAGATCAGAAATGTATTTTGGACCTAAACCGTTAAGGGATTTATAAACTAGCAAGAGTACTTTGAAATCAATTCTTTGAGACACAGGAAGCCAGTGTAAAGACTTCAGAACTGGAGTGATGTGATCCAGTCTCTTGGTCTTAGTGAGGATTCGAGCAGCAGCGTTCTGAATCAGCTGTAGCTGTCTGATTGATTTTTTAGGGAGACCTGTAAAGACCCCGTTACAGTAGTCAAGTCTACTGAAGATGAAAGCATGGACCAGTTTTTCCAAGTCCTGTTTACACATAAGTCCTTTAACCCTTGATATATTCTTAAGGTGATAGTAGGCTGACTTTGTTATTGTCTTAATGTGGCTGTTAAAATTCAGGTCTGAGTCCATGACTACACCCAGATTTCTGGCTTTGTCTGTTTTTAGAATTGTTGTTTGAAGCTGAGCGCCGACTTTTAATCGTTCCTCTTTTTTTCCAAAAACAACCACCTCAGTTTTTCCTTCATTTAATTTCAGAAAGTTCTGGCACATCCAGTCGTTAATTTGTTCGATGCACTTAGTCAGTTTTTGTATTGGACGATAGTCCCCTGGCGATAAGGTTATGTAAATTTGTGTGTCGTCCGCATTACTATGGTAACTTATTTTGTTTTTCTCCATAATCTGAGCCAGTGGAAGCATGTAGATGTTAAACAGAAGAGGCCCCAGAATGGAGCCTTGCGGAACTCCGCACGTCATATTTGTACGCTCAGATGCATAATTACCTATAGACACAAAGTAATCCCTATTCTTTAGGTAGGATTCAAACCAGTTTAGTACTAAGCCAGAAAGGCCAACGCAGTTTTCCAATCGGTCTAGTAGTATGTCGTGGTCGACCGTGTCAAATGCAGCACTGAGATCAAGTAATACTAAGATTGAAATTTTGCCATTATCTGTGTTAAGGTGGATGTCATTAAAGACTTTGACAAGAAAGTAGCTGAATATTTTGTTCATCCAATTTTAAAAAGATACTTGTCAGAAAAAAAAGAACAAGAGAGAGGATACCGAATTACCTGGGAGGAGCTGCACTGACAAGTTAAACATCTGACAGTCGCTCTCTTTCTCTTTAGGCAAAGCGTAATACAGTGACACCATCTGTCAGACAGATGAAAGCATTGTATATGTGTTGAACTAATAGACTTCTATATCACAAATATCTAAAATAAGTTGTTGTATTTTCAGAGATTCAAAAAAGCACACAATGATGGAAAAATAAAATGCTAATTTTCATGTTCATTCTTTTCTTTAAGGGAATTTATAGAAACATTTTCCAAGCTATAGCTTGGCTTTTGCCTGCCAAGATATATTGGACCCCATTCCAACGAGGCTACTTAAAGAAGCGTTGCCCGTGGTTACCACTCTATTACTAGATATGATCAATATGTCTCTATTAACAGGTTATGTACCGCGGTCAATTAAAGTAGCTGTGATAAAACCTCTCCTGAAAAAACCCTCCCTGGATCCGGAGGTCTTAGCAAACTATAGACCTATATCTAACCTTCCCTTTCTCTCCATGATCCTTAAGAAAGGTAGTCACTAATCAGTTATGGGATTTTCTACATAGCAATAGTTTACTGGAGGACTTTCAGTCAGGATTTACAAAGCAACATAGCACAGAGACAGCACTGGTGAAAATGACTAACAACCTTCTAACTGCTGCAGACAAAGGACTTGTCTCTGTTGTTTTGCTAGATGTTAGTGCTGCTTTCAACACCATTGACCATCCCATCCTGTTACAGAGACTGGGATATTTTGTTGGCATTAAAGGAATCACACTAAGTGGGTTTAAGTCACATTTATCCGATCAATCTCAATAAATCCTTGCGCTAAAGTTAGCCATGGCGTTCCACAAGGCTCAGTGCTTGGACCAATTGTATTCTCCTTATATATGCTTCCTCTAGGCAATAATATTAGGACACACTCAATTAACTTTCATTGTTATGCAGATAACACCCAATTATATATAGCTACGCTAGATGTTATGGCCCTGGCCTCTTGCACTACTGTCAGAAATCTAGGAGTTATTTTTGATCAGGATATATCCTTTAATGCCCATCTAAAACTGGGGAGTTGTTCCCCGGAGTCCTTCTGTTTCCCCCCCAGCATGTTTCCTTGAAGATGTCGCCATTTTTCTGCAATACCCTGTTACATCCTGATACGCTTTGCGGTACCCTGCTACGTCCTGCTGTGCCACGTAATGCCGTACAGTGCCCTGCTATGCCATGAACTACTACAAACTACTATTTCTAGTTACTCTTCCATTATCTTTTACTGTGCCTGTTAGTGCCACTATTCATTTCAACCCCAAATGGCCCATTAGACTCTGCCTACCAAGAGCCTGGGTCTGTCCCGGGTTTCTTTCTAAAAGGGAGTGTTTCCACTTTCACACTTAATGCTTGCTCTGGAGGGACCTACTAGAACTTTTGGGTCCTTGTAAATTATAGCGTGTGGGATAGACCCACGCCATCTGTAAAGTGTCTTGAGATAACTTATTATGAATTGATACTATAAATAAAATGTAATTGAATTAAATTACTGTGCTCAAATTTAGTGGTGCATTTACATTGTCCATCATGACCTGCTGTTTTGACAACAGCTAAGCTAACAGCTAGGTTAGGTTAGCTGGCCATAATCATTACTGTTTAATAAAAGAAGACAAAATAATTACTGACAGATGACAAAACAATTTGTACTTACTTTCACTGTTGCTTCCCCTGTTCCCGTGGCAATTACTTTTACATCCTTGTTTATACCGTTGATCTGGTGAATTTAAATGCAAACACACACAAACACACACACACACACACACACACACACACACACACACACACACACACACACACACACAGGCATCAGCAGAAAAAAAAGTACAAAAAACAACGTGCATTATCATATTAATGTGCCACTATAAGTTTGTTTGGATGTCTTCTCATATTAGTTGTTCTGCTCCTGCCGCGGTTGCCGGTGCCGCTGTTGCCGGTGTTGCCAGTGCCACTGTTGCCGGTGTTACCAGTGCCGCTGCCGGTGTTGCGAGTGCCACTGCCGGAGTTGCCGGTGTTGCCAGTGCCACTGTTGCCAGTGCCACTGTTGCCGGTGTTACCAGGGCCAATGGCGAGGTTGTCAGTGCCGCTGCCAGTACTTCCGGTGTTGCCACTGTTGCCAGTGCCCCTGCCGCCGCTGCCACTGTTGCCAGTGCCACTATTGCCGGTGTTGCCAGTGCCGCTGCCGGTGTTTCCACTGTTGCCAGTGTTTCCAATATTGCCACTGTTTCCACTGTTATCAGCGCCACTGCCGCCGCTGTTGCCAGTGCCAGTGTTGCCGCTGTTGACATTGCCGGTGTTCCCACTATTGCCAGTATTGCCAGTGCCAGTGTTGCCAGTGTTGCCAGTGCCACTGTTGCCAGTGTTGCCAGTGTTGCCAGTGCCACTGTTGCCAGTGCCACTGCCACTGTTGCCAGTGCCACTGCCACCGCTGTTGCCGTTGCTGCCAGTCCCAGTGTTGCCGCTGTTGCCACTGTTGCCAGTGCCACCGCCGCCGCTGTTGCCAGTGCCGCTGTTGCCAGTGCCGCTGTTGCCAGTGTTGCCGCTATTGCCATTACCAGTGTTGCCAGTGCCACTGACACCACCATTGCCGCTGCTGCCAGTGTTGGTGTTGCCACTGTTGCCGGTGTTGCCAGTGCCGCTGTTTCCACTGCCGCTGTTGCCGCTATTTCCTGTGTTACCTGTGTTGCCGGTGTTGCCACTGTTGCCGGTGTTTCCACTGTTGCCAGTGCCACTGCCGGCGCTGTTGCCAGGGCCGCTGTTGCCGCTGTTGCCAGTGTCACCAGTGCCACTGTTGCCGCTATTGCCATTGCCGTTGTTGCCTGTGTTGCCACTGTTGCTGCTGTCGCCAGTGCCGCTGTTTCCATTGTCGGTGTTGCCGCTATTGCCATTGCCGTTGTTGCCTGTGTTGCCACTGTTGCTGCTGTCGCCAGTGCCGCCGTTTCCATTGTCGGTGTTGCCACTATTGCCATTGCCGTTGTTGCCTGTGTTGCCACTGTTGCTGCTGTCGCCAGTGCCGCTGTTTCCATTGTCGGTGTTGCCGGTGTTGCCGCTATTGCCATTGGCGTTGTTGCCTGTGTTGCCACTGTTGCTGCTGTCGCCAGTGCCGCTGTTTCCATTGTCGGTGTTGCCGGTGTTGCCGCTATTGCCATTGCCGTTGTTGCCTGTGTTGCCACTGTTGCTGCTGTCGCCAGTGCCGCTGTTTCCATTGTCGGTGTTGCCGGTGTTGCCAGTGTTGCCACTGTTGCCAGTGCCGCTGTTGCCAGTGTTGCCACTGTTGCCAGTGTTGCCGCTGTTGCCAGTGTTGCCACTGTTGCCAGTGTTGTCGCTGTTGCCAGTGTTGCCGCTGTTGCCAGTGTTGCCGCTGTTTCCGCTGTTTCCACTGTTGCCAGTGCCGCTGTTGCCACTGTTGCCAGTGTTGCCGCTGTTTCCACTGTTTCCACTGTTGCCAGTGCCGCCGCTGTTACCGCTGTTGCCAGTGTCAGTATTTCCATTGTTACCAGTGTCGGTGTTTCCACTGTTGCCGCTGTTGCCATTGCCGTTGTTGTCGCTGTTGCCAGTGTTGCCAATGTTGCCAGTGCCACTGTTGCCATTGCCGGTGTTGCCGCCGTTGCCAGTCCCGCTGTTGCCATTGTTGCCAGTGTTCCCGCTGTTGCCACTGTTCCCGCTGTTGCCGGTGTTGTCAGTGCCGGTGTTGCCACTGCCACTGTTACCACTGTTGCTATTGCCGGTGTTGCCATTGTTGCCGCTGTTGCCAGTGCCGCTGTTGCCATTGTCTTCACTATTGCCAGTACCGTCGCTGTTGCCAGTGTTGCCACTGCCGCTGTTGCCGCTATTTCCTGTGTTACCGGTGTTTTCACTGTTGCCGCTGTTGCCAGTGTTGCCGCTGTTGCCACTGTTGCCGTTGTTGCCACTGTTGCCACTGTTGCCGCTGTTGCCAGTGCCGCTGTTGCCACTGTTTCCAGTGTCACCAGTGCCGCTGTTGCCAGTGCCGGTGTTGCCTGTTCCAGTGTTGCCGCTGTTGCCACTATTGCCAGTGTTATCACTGTTTCCACTGTTGCCACCGTTGCCAGTACCAGTGTTTCCACTGTTGCCGGTGCCGCTGTTGCCAGTGCCACTGTTGCCGCTATTACCATTGCCGGTGTTGACTGTGTTGCCGCTGTTGCTGCTGTCGCCAGTGTCGCTGTTTCCATTGCCGGTGTTGCCACTGTTGTCAGTGTTGCCACTGTTTCCGCTGTTTCCACTGTTGCCAGTGTCACTGTCGCCGCTATTGCCAGTGCCGCTGTTTCCACTGTTGCCAGTGTTGCCGCTGTTGCCGCTGTTTCCACTGTTTCCACTGTTTCCACTGTTGCCAGTGCCGCCGCTGTTACCGCTGTTGCCAGTGTCAGTATTGCCACTGTTGCCAGTGCCGGTGTTTCCACTGTTGCCGCTGTTGCCACTGCCGCTGTTGCCATTGTTGGTGTTGTCGCTGTTGCCAGTGTTGCCATTGCCGCTGTTGCCATTGTTGCCACTGTTCCCGCTGTTGCCACTGTTCCCGCTGTTGCCGGTGTTGCCAGTGCCGGTGTTGCCACTACCACTGTTACCACTGTTGCCATTGCCGGTGTTGCCATTGTTGCCACTGTTGCCAGTGTTTCCGCTGTTGCCAGTGTTGCCGCTGTTGCCAGTGCCGGTGTTTCCAGTGTTGCCGATGTTGCCAGTGCCGCTGTTTCCGCTGTTGCCATTGCCGGTGTTGCCACTGTTGCCACTATTGCCAGTGCCGCCGCTGTTGCCAGTGCCGCCGCTGTTGCCAGTGCCGCCGCTGTTGCCAGTGCCGGTGTTGCCAGTGCCGGTGTTTCCACTGTTGCCGCTGTTACCATTGCCGCTGTTTCCGTTGTTGCCGCTGTTGCCAGTGCCGCTGTTGCCGCTGTTTCCGCTGTTGCCACTGTTGCCGCTGTTGCCAGTGCCGCTGTTGCCACTATTGCCAGTGCCGCCGCTGTTGCCGCTGTTACCACTGTTGCCATTGTTTCCACTGTTGCCAGTGCCGCCGCTGTTACCACTGTTTCCGCTGTTGCCACTGTTGCCACTATTGCCACTATTGCCAGTGCCGCCGCTGTTGCCGCTGTTGCCACTGTTGCCGCTGTTGCCATTGTTTCCACTGTTGCCGCTGTTGCCAGTGCCGCTGTTGCCGCTGTTTCCGCTGTTGCCACTGTTGCCACTGTTGCCAGTGCCGCTGTTGCCAGTGCCGCTGTTGCCACTGTTGCCACTATTACCACTGTTGCCGCTGTTGCCATTGTTTCCACTGTTGCCACTGCCGCCGCTGTTACCACTGTTTCCGCTGTTGCCACTGTTGCCACTATTGCCACTATTGCCAGTGCCACCGCTGTTGCCGCTGTTGCCACTGTTGCCGCTGTTGCCATTGTTTCCGCTGTTGCCGCTGTTTCCACTGTTGCCACTGTTGCCGCTGTTGCCAGTGCCGCTGTTGCCACTGTTGCCACTATTGCCAGTGCCGCCGCTGTTGCCGCTGTTACCACTGTTGCCGCTGTTGCCATTGTTTCCACTGTTGCCACTGTTGCCAGTGCCGCCGCTGTTACCACTGTTTCCGCTGTTGCCACTGTTGCCACTATTGCCACTATTGCCACTATTGCCAGTGCCGCCGCTGTTGCCGCTGTTGCCACTGTTGCCGCTGTTGCCATTGTTTCCACTGTTGCCACTGTTGCCAGTGCCGCCGCTGTTACCACTGTTTCCGCTGTTGCCATTGTTGCCACTGCTGCCGCTGTTTCCGCTGTTGCCGCTGTTGCCAGTGTCACTGCCGCTGTCTGTGTTGCAGCTGACTTTGTAGAACTTGTCAGGCTCTGACTCGTCTGGTAAGAGGATGTCCACATTCAGATAATTATCCCCAGAATCATCATTTGCATTAGTCCAGTACTCTGCTAAAGCCTGGTACACCATTATGGTCGCCTAGAGAGAGAAAGAGTGACGGACGGCAACAAGATTTAGAAGAAGTTTAGGTTATGAGCTGACATAAGCTGTAGATATCAAGCTGGAGAGCCAGGTCTGTGTTACCTGAGTTGATCCATATCCCCCGTCAGTCTCCACCTCGTAGTTGAACCATTTCACAACAGGTCTGGCGTCTTCAAAAGCCTTTATTAGTGGATGGCAAGTGAATGGTTGAAATGGTCTGTGGTTGACTTGACATTGATAACTTTAGTACTAGAGACAAGTCCTGATTCTTTTACAGTTATACTTTAGATTGTAATCTGCCAGTTTCCAAAGCCTACCATAGAGCTTCTGAATCATGTGTTTGTATTACGAGACAGTCAAACAATAGAGACTTGAAACTTGTCTGGTAAAAGCAAAAAAATAGCAAACTACATTTCTTTTGTTTTACCACATTGTTGTGTGTTTATGTGAGAAGAATGTTCAACTATGATGATGATTTTCCTATTAAGTTTTGCAAGTAAGACCTGACCATGACAAAGGTCACATAGCAGTATCCAACAACAATAAATCAAAAGAGCAACAATAGGTAATAGGTTTAAAATAATTTCAAGAGATAAGGGGCGAAAGTTTGAGCTTGACCTGCAGACCGTTCCAGGTAGAACGGGCTTGTTTAATCAGCCTCTGTACTGATAAGAGGTACTTTGAACTGGAGCCGTCTATAAGTCAACTCCCAACCTGATCTCACAGAATTCTGTGAAATGATTACAACCTCTCAAATCAAAATTGGTGGCAGTTTCACAGAATTGCGAAAAAATCTCTGATGGGCCGACAGAAGAAAAGTTCCATCGTGGGCCCATGGAACAGTTCTGTGAAATAAACATGGCTCCTTAAAAGGAAAATTCCAGATGATTTTCATGTTAATCTTGATCGCTATAAATATGCAAGTACTTTGGATTGAAAAAACTCCCCGACCTGAATCGGTGGCGGCAACACTGAGCAGCTGCAGCTACGTGTACAAGCTTCCACTGAGCTAAAATGGCAGTTAATGGGGCAAGTTTTGGAGCATTTGTGCCTTTTAACAGACAAACAATGCAATTAACATGTCTGTACAACATGAACAGGGCCCTTACGTAACATCAAGTTGTGTATCTGCTATATTCTCCTACTTACGTTATTCCAAGCTCCTTACCTAATTCCTAATTATCTCTGTTCCATATCAAACATGGGCCAATTAAAATTGAGATAATACTGGACATTTGCACAGCTAACATCATTACACCAGCTATGATGTTTTGGGAGTCATCATGACATGTATCATTTATTTGAACCTGAGAATACAGACGAAGAACTCGCCTCACAAGCGTTGGAAAGAACCACACAGAGAGGTGGTACTCGCATATACATAGCGATCAAGATTAACATCAAAATTGGCCGTAATTCTCCTTTAAATAAAGGAAAAGGTTGTGGGTGTGCTTACAGATCTGTGACACGCAGGAAGAACGGGACGGTTGGGTTTAGCAAGCAACTTTAGGAAACGTTACACGTGGGACATGATTCCCGGTCTCCTGGGTGAAAGTCCTGTGTTTGACCCATCTGCCACCCCCCCCCACCCAACCAACCTCCTTATGAAGATTTTCAGGTTTTCATACTACTCGCTACCATATTCGGTGCTAATGCGTCATCTTCTCATTGACTTTACATCGGCAATGTGGTGGCCACATATAATGCGGTGTTAACAGTTTCTGTGAGACCAGGCTGCAGCTCCACACTGAGTCATTGCATAAGGGGAAGAAAAATGCCTTCTATATATCTATATAAAATCCTAAAGTGATAGGTCAACATGAGCCATGTTAAGGTCAACATGAGCCTTGTTAAGGTCAACATGAGCCATGTTAAGGTCTTCATGAGCCATGTTGTAACGTGAAAGGTCAACATGACCCGAATAAATAACTTGAACAACATGTTACTTAAAAAGTGTAAAACTGAGGCAGTTACATTGAGAGACACTTTCCCTGATTCCCTTTCAGTGAGGTAGCATGGATGAGGACCCAGTTGTGTGTTTTCTGTCAGGGTCCCGACTAGACATGCTCTAGTGGGTCACGCTCACCTTGGCCCTGACCAGAGCGAGGAGAGCGTACGCCGTGGCCTCCCGCGTGGAAACGTATCCCTTAGGTGTCTGCCAGTGGGACAACTCTGAAGAAGACGTACATAAAAACCTTTATTTTACTATGCTTTACATCAAACGAGATTCATTCATTCACACATCAAGTGAAGTAAAAACTGCTTACTTTGAAGAATTTGAACTAATCGTTCTATCTTTTCAGTATCATTGAAAAATTCTTACCATTTGGTACTAAAGACACTAAATGGCTGAAAATAACATTACCAGTTCTGCTGGAGAATCTATGGAAATTGTTATGTTGGACATGTCAGGCTCTAATAATCCTATTATATTTATTAATCATGGATGTGTAGTACTGTTTAATTTATTCATCACACCATATCTTCTGTTCCTGACTTTTAGTTTAAGAATATTGTTGTGTTACAGTACCTTTGGAAACATATCTGTAGAGGATGGCTTTGTTCAGTTTGTTTTCATTGGCCAGGGCATATGACGTCATGGCAACAGCATATTGGTTGGTGAGGCTGGGCAGACGCCCTTCCAGATAGTTCACTGCTTTGTCTATACTGCCTTGCAGACTCTGGACAGAAGAAAAAAAAACACTGCATTTATTTCAAATATATCCAGGAATGCCGTATCATTTTAACCTTGGACAATGAGACTGGATAAGGAGGCCGCAAGATGTTTTAATGCCTCGCTTTGAAATCAACAATCAAATTGACAAAAACAAGCACCACTCATGTCAGAGAGGTGTCTTTGTTAATCTGCTACAGTATTTAAAAGCAGATATGTGGACTGTAGAAGAGTGGTCTCTTTTTCTACTACAACCCTTAAATTAGTAAATATTGCGTGTCTCCATTTTGAATGTGTCAATTGTTTCGGAAGAATCAATTTAGCAAAATTTACTGCGGACGTTTTGATCCGGTATGGGAATGTGGATCCAGTCTTAATACAAGCAGTTTTTTTTTAACAATTTCAAAACTAAAGAAACAAGAGAATAACGTAAGAAATCAATAAAAAAAGTCCTTCTCTGCTCTAATGTAGGCTGCAAAGAAGTATTACATTCAGTGGTAACTAAATGGGAATACCAAGGCCAAAGAGAACATCGTTACCCAACTACATTAACTTAAGCTGGCTATTGATAGTTAAAATAAAAAAAGCTACTAAGATGACTAAAACATTAATTTTGTGTTGCTCAACACTGGTGTGGAGTCCATAAATGAAGACATAAAAGAGGTGAGGGTTAAAGAAGAAACACTGTTTGCAGATGAAATACTCACGTTAACACTGTCGGAACACATGGCGCGAGACTCCTGCATGGCAATGAGGCAGAAGGCTGTCATGGAGGCGTCTGAATCTTTGCCGTCCACATCACCCTACACACATATACGTTTTCATATTCATACACATGTAACTGTATTCATCTCAATCAGCTGTTTTTGTAGCACCAAGATTAATATCACATGTCAATGAAATCAGTATACGCACAACCATCTCTCCGTGGATAACCTTTCCAACTTCTTTAAAAGAGCCGTCGGGTTGCTGTGCGTTGAGAATCAGAAACTTGATGGCTTTGCAGATGTGTAGTATTTGCACTTCCACCAGACTACTAGCCATGGCAAACACCTTGGCAACATAAGCTGTCAACCTTAGAGAGGCGAGGAAGCGTAGTTTCATTTAGGGTAACTCCATCCTCACATTGTCAGAATCTAAGTTAGAGGAGGATGTGCAAACAATTCGATGTATATTTACACAAGTTCACGAATGTTTGGATGCCTCACCAGGTGCTGCTACCTTGATCCGGCCAAGCAGAAAAAGACCCATCATTTTTACGGAAGACAAGCTCATTCTGGTAGCCTGGACACAAACAACACACGACCAGTTTGAGAAGTCCTGTTACATTCCCCGATTATAGCCTCTTTCATTTGATTCTACAGTTTTTGTTTGACTGACAACCTTTTTAACCCTTGTGTTGTCCTCGGGTCAAACTGACCCGTTTCAAAGTGTTTTATATCAGAAATATGGATTTCTTTCAACCAAATTACCCTACAATAACATGGATGATTCCTTATGTTCTTCAGGTAAAAATATTGATTACTTTTATTGAATTTTTTGGGTGTTTTATTTAATCTTATAGCATTTGTATTGTATTTTTTTAATGGATTCATATCAGTATCCGGACTAAACTCTGACATCTACCCATCTGAGATCCACTCAACATCCTCTGATCTTAACTATTAGTCAAAATAATTCATAACTTGTGCCTTTTAAACTAAAAACTGATGTATAATTTGATATAAATGATGTTTGTTGACCATGAATTCCAAGAATAAGTGTAAAACCTGTTATTAAACCAGCTCAAGTTTTAAAAAAAAGCGGAAAAAGCACAACAAAATGTTAATTTTCAATTTTGACCTGGAAGGACAATTTCATGGATAACAGGAAGACAACACAAGGGTTAAAACCTGGTCTATGAGTCTATGTGTGGCTTTCAGACTATTCCTTCTCAGTCCCTAGCTTGCATGTGTGGGGGAAGGCTATAGCATGCATTACCGTCTACCCCACAAGCGAATTAATCAATCGTTAAGATTTCTCGCATCTCTGCAAATAAAATACATCTTTGAGCCCACCAGTCTTGATGTATTGGAGAGCTTCGTCACGTTTCTCAGAGCCCACTTTTCCCCACTGGTTGGTTTTGTCCAAATATGTGACTGCAATGACTGGCAGGGTCATGCCGACCATGTTCTGCTCTCCACAGCCGCTGGGCTGGACGATCATAGTGTCCACAGAGTCCGCACTGATGGTCTTCTCCACCAAACGATTAACTTGATTTTTTCCTACTCACACAAAACATGCACCAACACAACAAATTACATATATGCAAAGTTCCTTGTACAGACACTGCATGGCCTAACCCAAACACGCCAAAATATAACTTAATATCTGACCTGTCACAGTGACGTGTGTTCTACTAGGTGTTTTTCGGACCACATCTTTTTGAAGAATTCCACTGTTGAGCATTACTTCTTGTTTACCAGCTAAAGGGAGATACAATGGGCAAGTTGGGGGATCAGGTAGAAAATGGTAAAATATTACTAAATGACTATTTACTGGGACTAATAAACTTACCAACACCTTTATTAGTGGGGTCTAGGAGTATGATCTGAGAGGATTTAACCAGTACGCCTTCAGGCTGAAAAAAACAAGGAGGACAAACATTAGAAATTGGATCAAGCTTGTCTGTATGAAGACTGATTCCTTTAATTAACTAATTAATTAACAACAGTATTGCTGTTGGTTTACTGTTTCCAACCGGTGTAACAACAATAATTCCCTAACCTATAACTCATGGTTTTCATTGTAACCACAACGACAAAGTTGTAGTTGTACCCCCAGTACTTATTTTAACCCACATTTTTTTACACAAAACATAAGTATTTTCCTAAACCTGACCAAAACCATAACATTGTCATATCATAAAATAGATCATTACAGTGATTTTGGATGGCCCAGACAAATCAAGCAAGATGCTGCATACAACATCCCAGCTGCCTGAAAGTAACCGCACATACTGTGCATTCCAACATAACACTGTAAATGTCAAGTTTAACTTTTTTATTGCAGGTTGAATATTTAAAAGAACACTTCTTATACGGTATAAATAAGCTTTAAACCTCATGTTGTCTTTGGGTAAAACTGACCCATTTTCCTACATCGATGTTCTTTTTAATTCCCCAAAATAACATGATTGATTCCACGCAAGGCTCTTTGGCAAGTACAAATCTCCACTTTCATTAATTTTGGGGTGTCAATTTCATATTTATTTGAAAAAAGTGAAGTATTTTTGAAATAGTATTGAGTAAAAGTTGACATATTCCAGTCTATGATCATCCATTCCTTTAATTTCAGTCTAAATAATTCCTAATTTCTGCTTTTCTAACTCAAACATAAGGTATAATTTCCTATGAATGAGGTTGTTGTATTACTCAATGTTGTATCCATATATCAATTATTGCAACGTAGCTTGGGCTAGCACCAACCCAACTAAACTGGAATCTATTTTTCGACTTCAGAATCGAGCTTTAAGAATAATATTTTGTGTTAATCGTAGACACCCCTCTGAATTATTGTTTGCCCATGCAAGTATTCTTACTGTATTTCAAGTGAATCAACTTCAAATTGCTTTATTTGTTTATAGCTCTATAAAAAAAGTTATTTCCCCAGCACCTTTGTAATATTTTTACTTTTAGTAATGAATTTCATCAGTATCCAACTCGTAGTAGTTGTCTTATTATGGCCTCCCTACTCTCGCACGACTCAAACACAGTTTAGTGTATTGTATAGAGGGTCAAAGATATGGACCAGTCTTCCCACTTCACTCACTGAGCTTTCTAAAGAACTCTTTAAACAGAGAGTCAAATTGTTGCTCCTAAGTTGTCTAAATTTTCCATTTGGGTTTAGGCTCTAAATCTAATTTTAAGTTGTTTCATACAAATTAAACGTGTTTTTTTTTTTTACATAATGACATAAATTGTTTTTAAATTGTTAAATGTTATTGTTTCTATGGAGTTTGCCACCTATTAAGCCCCTTGGAGGGTTTTTTCGGCAATCATCCATCACTTCTTTTTTGTGTAATACAATGCTGTCTTAATGTTTTTGTAGTGAAAATAAAATAAATCAAATCAAATACATGAGGTTTATCGACCTTAAATTTTGAAAACAACTGTAAACTAAAGGTAATAAGTTAGTGTTACGTAGTGTTGAAAACGTCGAAAAAGGTGACAAACGTTGAAAAAAGCATCAAAAGTATTGAAAAAAGGGACGTAAAACGTAAGTCAAAGTTAAAAACATAGATAAAAAGCCTCAACAAAAGTGTTGATTTTGACGGGACGACAACAAGAGGGTTAAATCCCCTAGATGGAGTGTGTTTTTCTTACCACCACCAGCAGCTTCTTCATTATTCCGTCGCTGAGCGAAGAATCCTTAACAGCAGCTTTGACCTCGATGCTATATTTTCCTTCTTTCATGGGAATAATGATGAAGGGTACAGCTTGTGTAGTTTGGGCCCCCATTTTAACCTCTCGGCGATACCTTCCACGTTTGAAGGCTGAACTGCACACATGCTCCTCTTCAGTCAGATCCACATGCACCTTGAAAAAAACAAGATGGAGAAAGAGACTGAAGTATGTGCAGTTTTTAAAAGATAGAAACCCAGTGGAGTGAATGATAGGATCGAAATCATCAGTTTTATTTTGGGTCACCTAACAATGATGCACCCCTAATTTAGAGAAATGTAATGCCTGACATTGTTTTCTTCAGAAGAATGAAAAGACACACTGTGTACGTTAGTACCAGTAAAGTTACCACTGTTCTGGGTCCGGCCACCATGTGAGCAGCTATTACAGTTATTAAAGAGTAGAAAGAGGATTCATTAAATTCTCTTTTTGTATGTCAGTCCATATATTTACTGTTGTCTCTGTCCTTTTCTTTGCTAACTCTTGAGAAAAAACTATGAATGAAAAATCTCCAGAGCACTGAGGAGCATGTCTTCTGGAACGTCTTCTTCTTTAACCGACAGCATAGGTCGACTGGCAATGACTCGTTATAAGATGCTTGCACAATCGCAGTTTGGTGGTCAGTGCTCTGAGCGAGGATGGTGTGGAACGGGAAACACCGGAGCAAAGTAACAGTGACTTACGATGGCTGGGTCGGGGCTGTAGTTGTGGAGGATTGCCTTAATTTCCAGCTGTTCTCCACGGACAGCAGAGTACGGCAGCCTGAGGTCAATGAAAAATTCCTTCTGGACAATGACCTCTAATGGCTCGCCAACACAGATTCCTTTAAGATGAGAGGGATGAAAAAAAAGCTATGAAACAGATAGAGAGGGGGTCCACTGTAAGGGATGGGAGCACTTTAGGGCTGGAGGCATAACACAAGAAATCTTTTAGTCACTGAATTCTAGTCTATCCATGACATTCCACTTCCAGGATTACTCATTAAGGCCTTATAGCCGTTGCCTGGGCTTTCATTGTATTGCCATTTTTTGCCGGTTGATTCATGAGAACTTTGGTTTATCTTTTCTCAGATCTCTGCAGGGTAAATCCAGACAGCTAGCTAGACTATCTGTCCAATCTGACGACTATGGTTACCTGGTTCTCAGATCTCTGCAGGGTAAATCCAGACAGCTAGCTAGACTATCGGTCCAATCTGACGACTATGGTTACCTGGTCCTCAGATCTCTGCAGGGTAAATCCAGACAACTAGCTAGACTATCTGTCCAATCTGAGGACCATGGTTACCTGGTTCTCAGATCTCTGCAGGGGAAATCCAGACAGCTAGCTAGACTATCTGTCCAATCTGACGACTATGGTTACCTGGTCCTCAGATCTCTGCAGGGTAAATCCAGACAACTAGCTAGATTATCTGTCCAATCTGAGGACCATGGTTACCTGCTCCTCAGATCTCTGCAGGGTAAATCTGTTCTGTTCTGTTACATGACTAAAACTACTTTTGTACACATTCCCAAAAACAAGTCCCTTCCTGAGGCTACTTTATATTCTCTCATTGCATCCAGTGCCTAGCGCCGCACAAGACCAGTGTGATTGGTTAAAAGAAATGCCAATGAACGAGAGCAGGTTTTTCTCCCATCCCTGAATGTTTTGTGGACTTGCCAGACCCTCTCCCGCAGCGCTGTGGAGGAGGGTCTGGCAATGCGAGCCTACTGAATCCTCACCGTGAGTTCTTGACAGACTGATGCCAGTGAACTGCCAGGTTGTGATTGAGTCCTTCAGAGGAACATTTTTCGTCAATGTCGTGGTGTCACTGAAACAAAAAAGCAAAGTTTTAACACTTTGAGAAGTAAAGCATAGCTCTATTTCCTAGTAGTGTCATTATGAAGTCATCAGTGTCTCGTTTGTGTCTATGTTTTAGTTGACCCACCAGTTAGGGTCTTCCTGAGGACAAGCAGGCAGTTTGATGTCTGTCCACAGCCAACTTTCAGGGAATGCGGTGCGAGAATGAATGTCCCTGCTGTCCATGTAACTGTCATCCTCTTCACCTAAAGTGTCATAAATTATTTTACAAGGTTAACTGTTTTTTTAACTAACAGTATGACCAAATAACCAACCAGGGCGTCCCCCGTCCCTTGTCCCTTGTCTTACTGCGAGCCAGTAGGAGGCTGTCCTCCTTCCTCTCAGCTCGCTGGGTTTCCATCTCCTTGCAGCAGCGCAGGAAGGCTGCGGCACAGGCTGCTCCATCACTGATGTACTCGCTGCGCCTGTCACAGGTGTATGAGAGGGGGGTGCTCCTCATGCCATCCAAGCAACAGTCCCGTTGCAGTTGGTCTTGATATTGACTCACTGGAAAGAAAGAAGGTTGTGGAGGAACAACATACGTAGGTAAGAAGACATGGAGCGAAGAAGAAGTTTACATTTTTATTTAATAATTACATATGATTTTTCTAGTCAAGTCAGTTTTAGTAAAATAGGCCAAAATCACAATCAGTACAACATTTAACACACTTTATCCTAGGACACATTTTTTAAAAAGGAAGGGTAAAACCTGAAAAAGAAATGAGGGCTCCCACTCTCTTCAGTATGGAAAGGAACACACTGACATCTAAAGGACACGGTTTATGGAGAAAACTGTCTCTCACTTTTATATGTCCACTAATATATAGCGTGGCAAAGGTAAGTATCGTAAAAGTCAACAATGACAGAAGATGACTGAATATGTGGTTTTGGGTAGTTTAGAGCTGTGGTTCTTACCTAAGCTGGTTGTGACGTCCATGTTGGTTGCAGCTCGTTTTCTCCTGCTGTGGGCCGGACAATTCAAGTCTGGAAATGCAACACAGACAGGTTCTTTAGCAGAACCCAACAAGGTTGGAACTAGACTTGAGTTTTAACGTTTTGCAACCTCTGCTGGAGTGTGCCAAACACGCCACCTATGAGGGGGGAATCATATACAAGCAGGATGCACAGACAGAGCATATATACCACTCACATATTCATCTGTGACTAACACCATAACCCGGCAGTGTCTGTGGTGCACAGTGTTCAGTCTCAGAAAAACCACCCAATGCTGCGAATCTCTCATGGACAGCCTGCCACCAACAGTGCTAACACCGCCAGTCCCAACAGCCTGAGACACACCAAACAGACCTGTTTCCCAATCAAATGTGGCAGAGTGGAACTAAAAGTGTCAACTCTCTCAGCTAACAGGCGAGGTGAGCGACTTCAGGGTCAGACCCAGGAAAGAAACGTCCTGTCTCTGTGTTAAACTCACTCTTTTTTTTTTTTGTTAACCACAAAACCCAGATTGGCCAGGTGTGCCAATGTCATGTCAAAGCACGCCAGCAGTAGCCAGTGTTCCAGATAGCGTCCAGGTGGATGCCACGCTCCCTAAGGCGACCATAACTGCCTCGTCACATGTTTATAATGACAATTCTGTTTTGTTTTATTTTAACAGCTAGCAACTCATTGTTGTTCAGTATACTTGCACTGGGGAGTTTTTCTCTACCCTCATCCAACGGAACAGCATGTGTGGGCAGACTGCATGGCGGTGGATGCTGTTTTTTGAAGAAAATAATTTAGAATTTATTTTATGTTGGGTGGCACAGGCATAGCTCTGGTCACAGTATGAATGCAGGGCCCTGAGGCATTATCATATTTTAGTGTGTTTGTGAATATATGTGAGACATTGAAATCAATGCTATGAAAGAGAGCCCCAAACTTTAACACCCACTTTCTCCTACTGGAATTAGGAATGGCTCAGTGGTACAATATTTAAGCCTAAAGAGGGGTATGTTCAAGGAAGGGAAGAGAAAGTAGTAGAATGTAGTGTCACCTGGTCTGTACGGAGTCCCAGAAGCTGTGTTGGACTCAAACAACAGCCCAGCATCGTAGAAGACACCCATTCCATCCTTCCCTCCACCTGGTGTGCAGCCTGTGTCGTACTCCTCTACAGCATCCCACACCTGGGCATACAAGACATGGGGTTACACTGATTACACAAGATAAACAGGCTAAGGGGTTCACATGTTGTAGACGTCACCACAGTTTGTTGATCAGACACAGAAGACAAAGAACTTCCCATTCTCCAGATGAGTAACAGTTTTTGGTGGGAGTGTGTATGTGGTGTGGTCAAAATGGGAAACATATACAAAAAACAATTACACATTAGGCTGCCATTTACAAAATGAATGAAACAGCCACAGAAATTATCTAGAAATAATGTTAAATATTACTCTGGTCTATGACACCAAAAATAGTTGCATATTTATATATAGTGCATGTTGATTACTCCAAAATGAGCACAACGTAAAAATATCTGCGTAACATTTAAGTGAGACTACTACAATATATGAACTATAAGCTGTAACCTTCTTACATATTAACACAAGTCAGCGTTATCTTAAACAAACTTAGCTCAAAACTTAAAGCTTTCTGATGAACACTCAAATAAATCCACACAAACAATAAAAGGCATTTAGTATAATATCATTTACACATACAGGCACAGTCACACAGGTAGTCTACAGGTAAAACCAAACTAGCTGTAAACTGTTAAACTCAATCTTCCACCAAGTATTACTGTCCAGTTGAATCACTCACTTCTCGTTGACTACCAGCGAACGTGGCAGGTAGATTGACAGTGATACCCGCCAATTGCAAAATTACTTTTTCATTTGGCCGGTGGGCGGGTTTTCATTTCATGCCATGTATGTGAGGTATCAACAAACTCAGCAGAGACTTCCTTTTTTATTGGGAAAGGTTTGGCCCAACCCCTATGCTTTGGCCACGCCCCCTTTCACAGCTAATGAAATGTATGACGTAGAGTCTTGTGCGGGGTGTCATTGAGTTCCCTTTTTCACTGGTGCGATTTTTATTTTTTTTTAAACCACTGTCACACATTGTATGTCTTAAATATAAATTGAAGAAATTACCTTTTTCTGGGTGAGACGGTGCTTGTTGTTTAGGACGTGAACACCTTTGTCAACTGCCACCAGTCCCACGGCGGCCCCTGGGTCTCCAGTGATCTCCAGACCAAACATCCTGCGAGGCTCGTAGGATGGAGCGGGTTTTGATGATTCCAGCCTCAGCTAAATGTGAAGGTGAGGTCAACGAATGAGCCGACGTTAAAGCAGTTAGTTAGATTTTTTAAATATTCTATCGGCGTCTCACCGAGCCCATGCAGGAGTCCTTCACATCCACCCACACCGAGTCTGATACCACCTCATTGCCGTCTGTGTGGTAGTAGGCTATGATTCGGAACGATGGCAGCATTTCTTTCGTAACAGTGACTGTAAGGGGAATCAGTATTTGGTCTCTTGTCGTCTTGTAACGCCCATTTTTTACCAGTTGACCTCTGCTCAGGATCTATGGAATAGACAACATCAGTTCTTATCCGACACATATAGACTACAAAGGTTATGGGATGCAACAAAAAAGTTATACTTGCACACATGCAGGTGTAAAACATCTCTCACCAGATATGTGATGTCAATGTCATGATTGTCCTGCCTCTTGAGGATGAGGCTGATTTTGAGGTTGTCTCCTAATTTCAGCTCAGCTGTATCCACACCTGCAAATGGGACATGTTAGACACTTAAAAGGTGCAGTGCATGGTGCATACTTTGCAGATTCCACCACCTTTTTTCAACATCTAATACCGGATGTCCCTCACCAATGTGAATGTAGCTTTTGCTTTGAGTGGTATATGGGAGAGCTACCATGGTGGCTGATGCTTGTTTTTCATGTGAAATATGAGGATCGTTGGTCCTTGCCTGCAATCAATGACACACCCAGGTAAGCAAACAGATGAATACATTCAAAAGTCTCAAGTCTATCCTATCCTGTGAGGACCTTGCCTGGCAGTTAAAAAAAAATAACAAAATGACCTTTTAATCTTCCATTTGCTATTCTGGTTATAATGCAAACAATAGACAAAACAAATGGAGATACTTACGGTGATTGCCAGACTTGCAGCTGCATTGACGGTAAGCTTCGCCATGCCGTTGGCCGCGGTTACGGCCTGCACCCGGCCTGGGGCCACCACCACTGCAACACCTATGGCCGGAGTGCCATCAGGATTCAAAACTTCAACCTGTCATCAGAGACACAAAGTTAGAAAAACATATGCACTCATGGTATACTATTATTTATTGTAAAAAAGACACTAGCTGTGCAGTATTTTGATTTTTTAAGTAGACAGTTTATAGTGACCCAAATGGGTGAATTTCTTTTTTTTTTTGGAATCTCGACAGTTTAAGACAATATTTGCTTCATTCAGAACATCCATGACAGATGAAAAAAAATCATATCAAAACAGTTTTGCAACTTTTATATTTAGAATACACTGCCATCAGTGTTTGTATCTGTGTTTTTAGAGTAACTGTACTGAGAAATGAATCTTTTCTGTAGAGTAGTTTTCTCATTTATGTGCAAATATACAAATACTTTTGCTGTTACTTTACCGCAACATCGAAGGACATTCCTGGTTTGAAATACTTGGGCGTTTTCTTAAAGGTGATAGTGTAAGGTGATTGGACGATCTGGATACTTCTTAACTCCGCCTCCACCATTTCTCCACCTGGGAATAAATCCACAAACACAAAACTGATTTAGAAATCTGCTATTTACAGTCTTCTAGATTGACTGATACAGAACAACCTATCCTGATACTGTATTGTCTTTTTTCTCTCTCATTCTTGTTATGTTATAAATTATTATCATTATTATCATTATTATTATTATTACTATTATTATTATTATGTGGAGAGGGACAACACTCTGGTTGCCATTGCTAGCCAAAGAGCAAATAGTGTGTCTGTTTGTTTGTGTATTTGGTTGTGTTGTGTGTTAAATGCTGGGCATATGTTTTGTCAAATTAAAGTTGTTTTCTTAATTTGCGTGTGTTTTGTCTATTGGCATGTGTTTTCTGACGTTGCAGGGCATCATTATTAAAAGAAATAATATTATAAAAATTAATATTTAATTCAGCTGATCAAACATAGTGAACAAGCACACAGTCTCTCCTTCTTACCGCTCTCTGTCAGCACCCCCACAGCTACATAGATGGAGTTCCCCACCAGTTCACTGATGTTTGGGAACGTCTGTGTGATGTGCTCTCTCTTCAGTTGGACCACTCCAACACCTTCCTCTATCTAACGGGACATGAAAGAAAGAGACTGTACAGCGGAGCAGTGATGCAGGCGATGAACAGATGGAGATTTACTGAAGGTGTAAATTCTCGTCAGATTTAGTATCACTGGTAAAGGCCAAGCGTTACGTTTGTATAACATACGGTATGGGCCTACTGCATACGGCACAATGACCAATCAATAGCAGACAATTGCTTTTGAGTTTGCTCACCTGCACTCTCTGAAGGGAACTTGTGAAGCTCTTCTTTCCACCCTCTTGAACAACCCCGAACACCGCGTAGGCCGTCCCATCCACATTCATACCAAACAGATACCTAAATCCACAAGACAGGGACAAGTTTAAGCCCACAATGAAGTAAACAAGGACAGTTCAAAAATACATCAACTGACATCCAGACTAAAAGAGTAAGAGGCCCAACAGCCTCTGGATAGCACCCTTTGTTTTCTCCCAATCAGATCTCTAAAGCCCCTAAACCTTCACTTACGTAGCTCTGATGTTGACGGTGAGGTCCCGACTGTCCACGTGGAAGAAGGCGCTCACAGGCATCAGTTTCACTTCGAAAGTGGGCAGCACTGAAAAATGAATTAAGTTTTATTATGGGTCCAATTAAATAAAAAAAGAGAATGAATGTTATAGCTAAGTATAACATTTAAATGTGAATACATTAAATACAAGTACAGGTATTGTGGCTCACCATATTCTTTGACCTCAAACACTGCAGAATAGCTCTGCTGAGGGTTGCTGTGGAACTTCGCCACCACTTTCCACAGTCCGGTACTACACACACGCACACACACACACACACACACACACACACACACCACACACACACACACACACACACACACACAAATACATATATTATATATATGTATATATATAAAACCATACACCAAACTTTGGTTCGGTTCACGATTTTTGACCCACGATTCGATACAAACCTTGATTCTTTTTTCTTTTTTTTTGAGGGTTCCTTAATAAACATACAGTGGGGCTCAAAGGTTTGGGCACCCCAGGTAAACATTTGTATTAATGTACATAAAAAAGCCAAGAAAAGATGGAAAAAAGCACCGCAGTCTCAGTTTAACCAGCGCGACCCCCCTTTGGGGTCTCCGGTACACACCATACAGAGCTTCTGCGCCTCCAACTAATACCTCAGAGAAAGTTCCAGGTTCCAAAGAGAACAGTGGAATAGTATGAGCAGTTGAAAGTCCAATATTTAAATGGACTAACTGACGCGCTAGTGCTGTTAAACACGTACACTACACCAGCGCCTAGTGAACTGAACTGTGAAGCCACGGTGCTGGTAGTACACCTGCGCTCTAAATACACACAAACTCACACTGCTGGACTGGGAAAGAGGAAAACTGTCAGCTCGTTCATATTGACAACATTCACACTGGAAATGAAAGGGTTTTCTTTATGTTTACCTACCTATTTCATTACCTCATATTCACATACGACTTACCTGGGGGTAGGGGCACCTCACCTGTTTAGCTAGATTTACGTAAAGCAGGGGCAGTGTCAGGTTCACTCAGCCCTTACTGTAGATACACTGCACACGCTTCAGGTGGCCAACATGTAATATGAAGCCTACTTTACTCTGCCTAAGAAGCTGGTGCTAGTCCAGGCTGCTAAACAGTGGACAATCTGCTCATTTATTAACACTATTACCACTGACGCCATAGGCATTGGGTGTGGGGGACCTAAATCCTGTCCCACTCAGTCCTCCCTAGATTAAGTACTGAATTACCCCTACAATGCAATAACCCCGACCGCTACGCAAGGTATTCATCTTGTCTTGTCCTCCGGACACCCAGAACCTCCTCACAGAAAGGCCATGTGTGAAGGCCTCTGACTTCCTTTTTAATATGTCAAAACACTATATTGACAACATGGAATATAATTGTGGAAAAATAACATAAACATTAATTTGTTTTGCATCAATTAATTCCAACAAACTGAAAAAAAACTATCCATGTTGTTCTGAGTGAGATCCGGTTTCTGAATGTCCTCTGTCTTCAGTCTCCGGGTGAACAGTTCAACATCTGCACGGCTTTCTACGTCACTAGAGACGAGGTGGCTAACCGTAGCATGCTAGCTCGTTCTCAATGGCAAAACAATGCTCCAACAGCCACTAGTTGACCAGAATCTCCAAAAGAACTACTTCCTGTCCCTGTTCTAATTCCTGTCCCTGTTGTGCAGGTATTTCACAAGTGTCCCTGGTCTAGGAGAAGTGTCCCAGCTAATCCTGCCTTGGTCTGACCAAAGCTGGAGAAAGAGTTATCTAGCTGATGGATCTTACCGAGCTACTGAGCATGTGCAGCTCCCAACAAAGATAGGATAGAAGGGACATGTCTCACTCTGGAGATAAAACAAGTGAGATGTCTCTCAGAGACCACACTGGGTGAAAACAGGATCTGCAGCAATGTGAAGTACAACAAAAATAGTGTGTAATCCTATTCTGGCACAACCTCAAAATACAATTATAAACCTGAAAATGAGCATAATATGGACGCTTTAAATGATTTAAGATATTGAATTTGTCACATACAGACTTTCCCATGTTAACATATAAATGCACCACTAAAGAACAGAATGTATGGAAATGAAATGAAAATAAAATACTAACCTGACAATTTCAGCAAGTTGGAAATGTCCAGAGTGGATCCCAGATTTCAAAGAGACTGAATCAAGTGGTAAAATGATGCCTTCAGGGGTCTAAAAATAAACAATATTAAACAAGCATAAACAGAGAGCAGTACCAGGTTAAAACTTGCTTTTAAAGAAAAATCTTTTTTAATCTTTATTTGACGTATTTTGTCTAAAAACAGCAACCTGGTCAATGTCTAGAGTGACTCTTTTTCAGGCATTTTTGAAAAGTTCATGTGTTTCAATGGAGTAATGTGCAACTCAACCTCGGCATTTATTGTTCTCATATTTCCAATAAGTACAAGGACAAGTGTTTCCAGTGTCAAACCACCTAACAAAGACACAAGGTTCACTGTAGATGTGAATTCTAATTTGGTCATTTGTATTATCAACTGTCAAGCATGTGTGATATCCCTTCACAAATAGGTCTAATGTTGTCAGTTACGGCGGATTATTTACAGGATATGACATTAAATCAGCAGAGTTAATAATTCCACTTGCCAGTACATGGTAACTCCTCATTGGCTAGTAGTTTCCATGAGATAGGCTTTTCTGTAGCGTGAGCGCCATCTATTGGTGCTATTCCACAGACTTTAGGGTCAATTCTTACACACGTCTGCTGTAGCCTGCTTCTTGCTAGCTGGAGCTCTTTATGGTGACGAATGTGATTGTGAAACACTGTTCTGCTATTTATCTGAATAAACGGCGGTGATAGCCTACGAAGTGCAACGGTTTTGCCTGTAACACAACACAACGCAAGAGAGAGAGAGCACACACCCGCTACACTTATCAAATATGAAATACAATTCCACAACCTCCATGGCAATGAAAGCGTCAGTTTGAATTTTGGCATCTTCTACAGACTCCATGCGGGGCGTCACTGCAAACATCCTGAAATGAACTGACAGAGAAAGACAGCGGTTGGAAGGGTATCTATTTTTAACCTCTCTATTCCACTTACAGTATTTCAAAAGAGGGATTCATGTTTCTGTAATTTAAAGTACAATCCTCACATTCTGGAAAAAGTGTAAAGAGTAAATGTATTTCTTATGTACACACTAAAAACACCTGGGTCAAAAAGGGACCAACTAATTTTGGTTATTTCAACCCAGAAAATTGGGTTGTTCTTTTTGACCAAACTTCTGGGTTAAACATTTGGGTTAAAATAACCCAACATTGTATTTAATATAACCCATTTCTGTGTTAATTACCTGTCCTAAATAGTTGGTTAAAATAACCCAACATCACAGTTTATATAACCCAACTTCTGGTTCAAAAGAACAACCCAATTTTCTGTTAACCCAGAAATGAGTTGTTCCTTTTTTAACCCAGGAGTTGGGTGGAAATAACCTAACGTGGATGGCTATGCCAGTATGCCTTATTTCAGAAATTTTTGTTGCATTAAATTAAAATCTATACAAAAAACACACGCACACTTGGACTTTTTTCCTTTTTATTTAAGGTCACACTGGGACAATATTAGAAAGAAGAAATCGAAAAATTAACTCTCAAACATTCATTAACTGGACTGGACTTTGACATTGCTTATGTCATTTACTGCAGGTTAACACAACTAAACAGAAGTTTGACCGGTTTTGATTCAGATCCCTCAATCTGATACACAACTTGCTGCAGAACGTCCCATGGGGGAGCACACTGCTTGGGGTAGTGGTGATATCAAGAACATAAAATACCTTGAAGCACATGTCAGCTGCCCCAAGCAGTGTGCTCTGAGGGAGTGTCTGACTAGCTAAAATCCCAAATGCCTGAGAGGCACATTGCTGGGGATCTCCCAGTGCCAAGACAGGTAGGAATGGCTTCGATTGGTGGAGGTAGTCCACCATATTTGTTCCAATCTAAAACAGACAGAGACAGAAAGATAGATAAAAGAAAGTGAATATTGTGTAGAAGGTGAATTGTAAGCAATGCTAAGATGCTAAGCCCAAGCTTCAAGCCCCTGAGGTGCCTTTCCACGGGTAGAGTAATTGACGCACTTTTTACCTTTTTTGATCAATGAAAGTTCAAGTCATATTTGCAATTAACATCATTGGTTCTATTCGTTTCCAAGAGATGTAAGTTAATAGACCAGACAAATTACTGCTTTTATGTATGCTTATGTGGTGTTGCTGTGCGTGTGTCCGGGTGTGTGTGTGTGTGTTTGTGTGTGTGTGTGTGTCGCCATGTGGTCAAAAACTGTATGGGCTTCCGGGTTGCACCCGAGGAACCAAAGATTGGTTCCCATTTACACTAACAGCAATAATTGTGTCTTGTACTAACTGTACAAGGAAGCCAAATGAGCTGTGGTTCTTACTTGGTGTGTTCATTTTGAGTGGGTCTTGAATGTGTACAAGAAAATCTGGGTTGAGAACACCTGAGTAATTAAACCTAACATCTTTAACTTCACTTTCTAGTCAGATTGCTACCTTGGATGGCATCGCACAAAAGTGAAATACAACTGTGAGGAACCCTGGAGATTCACCCTTTAGCTTTCACATGAAACATGCCACTTAGATGGCCTTCTTTCACCTGGATCCTACAGTTATTTAAGAAGGTTCTCTCTCAGAGTGGTGCTGAAAAACTGGTCCCTTGTACTCACAGGCAGTTGGTGTATGACCGCTCTCCGGGACTCTTCGGTGCAACCCTGTAGACGGTCTGTGGCACCATGGTGGGTAGCAGTGTTAGAGCTAGTTCCCCTTTGGCATCTGTAGGTCAACAATATTCTAGGATTCAGCATGTGTGTGGAAAATGAAATGACTGTATAGATATATGTAAATGAACAGATATTTGTGTCAGAAAAATGTGACCAAAAGGAAAGGAATCCCGGGACCCTTGCCACAGAACGCACAAAAGGTCAGTTTTAACTTACCCAGTGTCCTGTCCTCAACTGAAAGTGAAGGGAGTTTATTGTCCTGCTTGGCCAATTTCAGGACCTTTTCAGCATATTCAGGGAGCCAGGTCTAAAATAATAGAGGTGCAGCCTCACCATGCAGCACCTGGAAGTCCAGAGCAATTCTAAAAAAAAACACTCTCAAAAAATGAAAAGGGCCTGTTGTTGTGGCGTCACCTATTTTCACTTTTTCCTTATCAATAAGGTTCAATAAAAGGTAGATTCAATAAAAGAACAGAAACAGACATACAAATCTGTTCCTTTCACTCCTACAACGCCACATATTTTCTGTCATTGAAAATGTAAATACATATGTATGTCTGACAAACTCAAAACACATTTATTTGGACTTTACACATGCTTTAAACTAGCTAGGCTAGTTAGGCTCAACGTAGCAACTAGCTAAGTCTCGGTCATTTTTTCAGCAAAACGGCACAGAAAGGTTTACGTTACATCAACACTGAAAAACTCTCTTACCTTGAATATACTAGAAGCGCAGACCAAAACGGATCGAGCGCGAAGCGACGGTTATTTCAGACGACTTCAGAACAACTTTGGGTGGGGGGGGGGGCTCTTCTTCTAAGGGGCAAGAGAGGGAACGAGGTGTTTCTTCTTCCTCTTCTTCTGAACTTCTGGCAGACTCATGTGTATGTTATAGGAACAAGGATGTAATATATGAACTTATTTCTTAGTTAACGTATCCATGTTTTTAGGGGTGTCACTTTATTTCTCCTGCAACTGGTGATGCCGTTTTATCATATTATTCCTATTATTATAACTCCATTAAATACACCCCTCCTACAAAATTATATGAGAGAGAGAGAGAGAGAGAGAGAGAGAGAGAGACAACCCTAAAATCCAGAACATAGGTTCCTCTTTGAAAAATAACCCAGAAACCCAAACAACCCAGGAATTTGGTCAAAATATTAGCCCTATAACCCAGAAAATTGTTACTCGCTGAACAAATAACCCACAAATAAGATAGAATCTGGGTTGAAGAAATAACCCAGGAGTTTTTACTGTGTAGCTCAGTATTGAACTCACCTTTGCTGTTGGGGGTGTAGAGGGGCTTGTCAGTCTGGATGAAGATGTACCCAGACTGGAAGGACACCAAGACCACTTTCTCCAGCAGCCGGTCAGGGAACCGAGCTTGCAGGTACACATGCTGCTTTATGCCAGGATCCTTACTGAAGTACCCGGGAGGGATCTGAAACCAGGATGATGAGCAGAATGTGCATCAGGATGTACATTTCTGGATTCATTTCTAGAGTCTTAGTGGTCATGGTAGAAAATGAAGCCAAGTAGTAACATGCACAGCGTGACAGTATTTTATATACCGTAATCTGTGCGAGCTCCTGGAAGTTTCTTGCACTGGTGAGGGTCACAGATGCGGATGTCAGCTTTGTGTTGTTGTATGGATGGTTCATCACGTTGATGTGGACCCGGATGTCTCCCCTGGTGCAGTCTTGACACTCCACAAAGATATTTTCTGCCGTCCCTACCCGCAACAAGTTAGGGGCTGACATCACCTTCCTGCAGAACAGCGGTAAGAGAGAGAAATATATAGATGTGAACTTACTGCAGTCAATGTGCAGAAGTGACCACATGCTGTTCATAACGATGTACTGACAATTGTTATTAACCTTTTTTGTGTGTGGCCCCTTAAAAAAATAAAATAAGGGCTTCTACTGAAAACCTTCATCACAGGTATTGGCCTTACAAAGTGTGATATTTATGTTCTTGATGATGGGAAACATTTAAGTATTTCACAAAAAAAGAAAATGGAAGAAAAGTCTAAAAATGTTAGTAGAATTTTGTGCGACAAAAATATATTTTTCCCCCCCTTGCTTATTCGTGTAATTGCCTCTGGGCCCCTAAGGTTTATGTTGGGACCCATGACTAATGTTGAGAACCACTGTGACGAAGTGGGTTTGTTCAACACTTGTCCCATACAGGTCATTAGTAAAGTAAACACACAGTCATGTTAGTTTCAGTTCCATTTTATTAGGTTGCAAGTTGAAACATGGTTTAAAGTTTCCCTGTATTGATACTTACAATTGTTTGTTCCTTTGTTCAGTTCCACAATGCAGGACAATTGTTTGTGGAGGGGCCGGCCTAAGTATTTCCTGTTTTATAGGAATAGGGTGGTCATGGATGACATCGCCGGGCTAAACCAAGTAGAGTGTTTTCTTGTGTTTAGAAATGTTTATTTTGGTTGTTTTTGGTTATTATATAAAAAAAGGTATGAATAACCCTGACCTGTTTTGTAGTCTGTAAGATAGGAGGGAACTTGTGACCAAGTTCTATAGGTTAAGAGATTGCAAGGTATTAATGTTAGGGAGTAGATCAACCTGCTTTAGGATGGGATGGACTGAAGCAGTGGGGTGTGAATTGACAACCCTGTATAAATAGAAGGATTTGAGGGAGGTGAGGCTGTGCTGCTAGGATCACATGCCTGTTGTTAGCGCTGCTACTTTTTTGAATGTGTAATTGTTGTAAGTTTTGATTATTTAATTATCCGTGGTACTGCAGACCACTGGAAATAAACAATCAGCTCTGGAAAAATACAATGTCTGACTCTGCCTACCTACCATCACCCTAGCCACTCTGGCCAACCTACCACAACCACTATCTCAGAGTCTGTGGGTTAAAGTTTCAATTCCCCTAGTCTATATCCTTGATGTTCCACTTCTGGGATTTCTCCGGTGCCGCAAGGATATTCCGCCGGATGCATGTACTTTCTGCGATGTCCGTTTCCTTTGGCTTTTTTGTGCTGGAATTTTAAACCTGTTGATTGAACGGTTGATTTATGAAGACTATGGTTGACTACTCCTCAGATGTCTGCAGACAGCTTCTTCTTCCTTTCATGTGGCTCCCTGCAGAACTTGGGGGGTGGCAGTAGCTCAGTCTGTAGGGAGTTGGGTTGGGTCACTGGTTCAGGTCCCCATGCGGACTAAAGTGTGGACTGGTAGCTGGAGAGATGCCTGGTCACTGCCAAGGTGCTCTTGAACAAAGCGCCAAACCTCCAACTGCTCGGGGCACTTTTCCATGGGCAGCGCCCTCACTTTGACATCTCTCATTTAGTGCATGTATAGGTGTATTTAGCATGTGTGTGTAGTTCAGGCCTGTGTGTAATAACAGATCTGAAATAAAGTATGCATCGTTGTTATTAGTACGGGACTATTGGTTAAAAGAAAATGCCAATAAAACTGAATGTTTATATCCCATGTGGACTGAACAGACCCTCCTCTGCTCCGCAGCGTGTGGATGGTCTGGCAAAGCAAGACTACAATACACCTGAATTACCACAGAAAACAACGCTATTTGTTCAAATGAGGATCATTTGCACCAACATGGACTTCACACACAATGAGTGATCCATTGAGTACCTTGACAAAGACACTGACGAACTGGATCAACAAACCACTAGTAACAGCCTAGAGGCATGATGACATGCCTCTAGGCTTTTACTCTGTCTGGCTTAATGCACCGTTCTCCAAACTCTGAACAAGAATGAGGTCAACTCATTAGCAACTTTTTAAAGAAAACAATACATTGACTTGTGTCGCACAAGCTGCAAACTGGACTCCACCTCTTATTGTGTATGACCCAAGTCAAACTACTATGTATTAATTTAACAAACATGCAAAGGAACCTAGATATTTGTGTTGCTCTTATTGCAGTTTACCAATAATATTTTCAATACCAGGAAGATGAAAAAACAAACTATACTTTTAACTTTGTGTGTGTATTAACTTACAACCCTCCTAACCCCAAGACTTGCCGGTTTGAAAAAGCATTTTAAAAAGAATGTCTATGAAAAATCACTTAAACTTTATTGTACGTTGTATTCTGAATATTCCGTCTCTGAATGTGTCTCGGCAAAATTATGTTAGATTAAATTATGTAAAAAACTCCAAAGTTAGGCCACGTAGTGTATAAAAAACTCACACAGAACATGTCCAATTTAAAAAAAGTTGTGAAAATTATCAGATTCAATTATTTTTCTATTTTTTTCTCCTGTTTTTCCTTTTTTATGCCATTATAACTTTGTTGTACAGTTCAAAAGACAATAAGGAGCTACTTCTGGCCATGGATATGTGTGTTAATTTAAGAGGCCAGACCTGCATATGAGTAACAATGTGACAGGAGCAAAAAAACGCTCACAAATGCCTTTGGTTTCAGAAGGCTTTAGCAAATGGGGGGGGGGGGGGGGGGGGGTGTAAAGGTAGGGCAGCTCTACTTACAGTGGAGCTCCATCAGCCAGAGAGGTTAGAGAGAAAGAGGCCAGAGAGCCCAGCAGCCACAGCAGAGTCCTACTCATACTTCAGCCTGATCATGATCCTCTGTAGACTGTTGTCTCTGCAGCACCTTCCTTTTATCCCCCCGCCCCCAACCTCCTCCACTGCACCCACCTCACTACTGTCCAGCCGGTCCTCCCAATTACAGATCCATTTTGGACACTGGGTTGTTTGCATTTCTCAACCCTCCCATTGACCCAGTGGGTCAGCACGACCTGGGAGAGCGTTGTTGCCCGGCCGGAGTGGCGTCCCATCAGGTCAATGTGACCTTATACTACTACTACTGTAACTAATAATAATAAAAATAATAATAATAATAAAGCTACTGATAATAATTGTAATAATAAAACTAATGGTCTTAGAGGTCCCGTTTTGGAAACTTTGCTTGGTGGATCCTTCAGAAGAGTTTTATTTGTTTTTTCCTCGTGTTCTCATTTTCCCAGGTTTTCTGCCAAGTTCCTGTGCCACCCGGGAAACCCATTCCAACATCAGGCTGCCCATGCGGCAGGAAGGGAAAAAGCTAAATTACTAAAAACAAAACACACACAAATAAAAAAAAAACCAGGAACTTTACACCAAAGAAGAGGAACCACCAAGACGAACAAGAAGCTGAATGGATACTCCGAGATCAGTGATCGTTCACTACAATAGCAACAAGGGCGGACAACCCTGACAAGTTGATCGGCGGGTACAGCTGCAGACGGAGGACCACTCGCTGGCCCCTGGCCGTCTTCCTCAAGATCGTAGACGTGTCTGCCTACAACGCCTTTTGTCATTTGGCGAAAGACAACCCCGGACGGATGGGCAACAAGAGGCACAGGAGGAGGGTGTTGCTAGAGCAGATGGAAAAAAGAGCTCTAGGGGTTATTATGGGGTTAACTGCAAGGGGTCTACCTGACCCAGAGGACATGTTGTGTGTGCTAAATGTGAAGGACACATGAGGGGAAACTGTGACAATTATAGGGTATTTGCGACGAGTTAACCTGACCCAAAGTATGTGTGTAAAGTGAAGGATAGGCAGGGGGGACAAGATTGCACCCTGCAACACAAACTATTGAATGTAAGTTGTAAATTGTGAACACAGTAGGCTACAGTAACGCTAGTTATTTAAATTAGCTAAAACGTAATTTGCTCCCAACTGGTCCCCCAATCAAAGTTAAAGAGTAAATGCCATAAACATATTACGTGTAAATCTTTACAATCATTTACCAAAATAACAATCATGCCTGCCTTATTGCACGATCTAAACTTTCATGAAAACTTGCCATTTTCAGCGTGTATTTGTAGATCGAAGGTTGTTGTTTCCCGACGCGATGGATTTTGTGAACAGTAACACAGTGAACGTGGGGTGAGGGGCAAATCCTGCTGGATATCAGGTTTTATCATAGACTGTAAAAAATCCTGGAAATGTACTTCTCTTTGTCACAGCATATAGTACAGGCTGATAACTGAGGCACAAACTAATAAGGCTGGTGCATGTTAACAAGTAAAAATGACCTGATGTGCTAATGAATGTGTCCAGTAGCTGCGGCAGGGGAAGGCAGAGGAGTGGAGGAAGGTGGGTGTTATCAACACCTTTTTTTTCAACATCTTTGAGGGTGGAGTGTGAGCAAGAGTGTACAGGCATTTGATTCATCACTGACCTCTTTTGCAAACCGTATTGCTGTAAATAATCTTCCCTTGAGTCACCAAAGAAAATGTAGCTCAGTCCTAGGTGTCTTCTTTGAATCATTCTTTTTCATAACTATGTTTGCTGGTCAGTATGTCTGTCCCATATATGTTAGGGAAATGTGGTTTGCCTGGCATGGACCAGGGCCAAGGGCGTGCCCGCTAAGTGTCTCATAAAAAACTAACCGCAGCGAGTCCTACAGCCGGACTGGCCTTGAATCGTCACTCGGCCTGCATCATTAGCGGTTAAAATGGGCCGTGGTGTACATATAAAACTGTGCCAGCTATCCAGAATCCATTACACTGTAGATCTGCTCCCACCTTACAGAGACAAACCCTCCCAAAAAACATTTCAAAGCAAATTAGAAAAACCGTAACTACAACGTGTTTCCTCGAATTTCCTCTTTTGCACTCAACTCGATTTCTAAAGTCTTTGTGAAGGATAACAAAACACGAGATCTTTCACTTGTACCACTTCCATGTCTCTAACACACTTCATATGCTGCGATTTAGTATGCATTGCAAAAAATGCTGCACACACAAAATGGTGTAGCATCCTGGATGTCCTTGTGCAATTCCTGATGCATTTCCTCATTTCACAGTCGACCCAGCACGCCGTCCTTTGCACACCCACGGACACAGACTATCATCCGCCCTCTTCTTCCTCCTTCTCCTCCTCTTTCTCCTCCTCCCTACCTGCAGAATCTCAGCTCGTTGTTTTTGACTTGCTGATTAACCTCTCCCCGCCCCGAGGAATGTCTCACATTGGGTTCTGGAGGACCAAAGGACCAAAACATGCCCAGCTTTTTCTAATGAGTTCCAGCCGCTCCGGGCTTTGGGCGAGTTAGCCTGCTGTGATTGGCACCTGCTTAGGAGGACAGTGTGGCGGTGAAATGGGGATGAAAGCGGCGCTTTGCTGCGGGAACACTGACTCCATCCCACAGCAATCAGCAATGAGAGAGCGAGGTCATATTTGACAGACTGAACATGAACGGTAAACTTTGATGTTGCAAATGTTTCAGTGATTAAAGCTGGTTGATGTACGAACACACAGAAGTGGTACTAGAGGTAGTCATCTGTATTTTATCAGCTTTCTGTGCAAACCGGTTTGCCAAATATTTGGTATAATTTAATATAAAGAGCAGAAGAGGCTGATGAAGTTCTATATTTTTGTTATTGTCATCCCATAAAAAGACCCAAAACAACAATGAATTGATTCTTCTGACAACTGTTGTGTGTGTATGTATCTTTTTTCTCACTGTCCAAAAATGATTAGAAACACATCATAAGCTCACATACTGTCATACATTCTGTCATCTCAATTTAGGCTTGTATTTACATTTTATTTTACTGGTTTTTTTAATTCTTTTTTATTGCTTTTTAATGTTTCTGTTGGTGTGTTTAATTCTACACCTATGAAACACTTTGTGACTTTGAAACATTGGATATTATTATTGTCTCTCCATCTCTCCAATCCAAAGTGCATATTTCAACACAACTCTTCTTCTGATCCACCCCTACTTATAGAAGTAATAACATTTAAAAACCATACAATAGCTAATATTGGCGTGCAAATGACTTTATATATACATGGTGTAAGCAGGCTGTACTGGGCTAATGCAGAAAAAGCTCAAGAGATATTGGTGGAAAGGCTTACCTATGGCCTTAGTTGGCTTGAAAAACATGTGGTTTGGTCCCTCATGTGATTCTTTCCCATATCTTAAACATTTTACGTAATATCAACTCAAGAAATAGCTTTGCATCATCCTTGCCTAACGTATGCCATGGGACTGATAAAGATTTAGCCCCCACTTTACTCAAACATAACTAGATATTGTATCTGCACAGAGACCTTTTAAAACTCACACACTTTAAAGTCAATAAACCCAGCAGTGTGTTTGTGTGCGCCTGGCTCCCTTTATCTCAGCCTTTTCTGACCACGGCCAAGCGACTCTTCCGGGGCAGAAAAGGTGCAACAACAGCGTGTCTACTTTGTTTTAGGAAATGAAGCACAGGATCGCATCGATAGCCCTGTGCAGCAGCTCACAGACAGTTCCGGGCTCTTGGGTTAGACGACAGCTCGCTGCCTGGTCACCCTGACAGGACCTCCCCAGCAGGAGTGATGCTCCACATAATGGGAAATCAATTCTATTTTTGTTGCCTTGGTAGGTGGGCTTAAGGAATAATTACTCAGTCAAGAAGTGGGGAAGAAGGGGAGAGAGAGAAAGTCTGTCCTCACAGCTTATCCACTGTGGTCTTACTGCTCCTGCGCTGATGTGAAACCAATACCATTATCCGGTTAAACCCTCCATGGACTGCTAAGAAAAACAGCAGTGTGAGGCTGCGCCACCGACGTGTGGTGCTCCTTAATGAGATTCCTTGGAGTGCATTCTGAAATTTGCTGGGATTTCATGATTCTTTTAGCGTTGACTTCTTTCCGTCTGACTAGTTGGTCCACAGGGAGGCAACAAATGATTACACACTTAAACACCCCGGTGCCCTTACAAGGACACTTCATTTGTATCAGTCAGCCAAACCCCAACTCCCCCCTAGCCCTTACACACCACCTACGGAGAGACACAGGCAGTGTAATAGGCATCTATTGCCAGCATTACTCTTTGATAGAATAGCTTCGTCCATGGCCTTTTTCCCTGGTGGGAAACCTAAAAAACCTTGACTTGTGGTCCAACCTTTTTCATTGTGAGTTGTGAAAAGCTCCAATAAGTTATTGCAGCTTTTTCACACAGCATCAGCATGCTGTTTCTACAAATAAAGGGAGGGAACAAAGGCTTTGACCATAGCCCACCACCAAAATGGCGGTTAGATCTAAAATGCACTTTGGTTATTGCGAGTCTTACGTCATCAACAGTTGATTGCAATGCATAATTTTGCATTTTGGCTACACCTTTCTTTACATTTTTCAAGAATGCATTACTTATTGCATGTTAATACCTCAGGGGAAGAGGTTCAGATAGACAGATAGTTTCTTGTGGCCCTATTAACCAAGGAGATCACCCAGTCAAAATACTTCCAAAAGGAAGACCGTGTTGATTGCCTAAGAAATCCAAAAGGCTGTCATCTCACCCTTTCTCAAACATACAACCGAAATCCTGAATCCTTTTCTTCTAATACCACCCCCACCACCACTCACTGTCCGGCTCCTCCACTTCCCTCACACTGCTTGCATCGCAGCAGGCTGTTCATCTTTTGTGAAATGTGTGAAAAACACAACAAAGGTTTAAGATGACTGGGGTTGAAATGTGGATGCATCTCTCCCAAACCCAATTAACACAGAGTCAATAGAGAGCAAATTAAAAAGGCCCCAGGTGGTGGACCTTGCCAGAAAATGCAAACGGAATCAAGACAGTCAAGGCCAGCACAAAGGCACAAACCCCCTGGTTCTGTATCACCCTCCTGACCTTCCCTGATTAAAGCAAGGGGAGATTATTTAGACCCTTTTCTTTCATGAAGAGGGTAAATGGGGGGAGAGGGCATCCATTCAAACGGGGCAAAAGGCTGGGTAAAATGGCTGAGTTTGGGTTGGGTACCATTGAGGCTGCTCACTGAGGTGTGAACAACCCACCTCCCAAAGACAACATCTCCAGTGGGAAAAAAAAAAAAAAAAATCCTCAATGAAAATGGAAAACAACTCTGGTAGGCAGGATTTAGACAAACATTGGGAAATACCAGCCTATCCAGGGAAACCGTGCCAGGACTTTATATATTTCCCATGCTATGCTCAGTTGTTTTCAAGTTTTCCATTAATGCCTCGTCCACTCCGTGTGGACTGCAGTCAGCATTGTATATTGCAACAGTAATTACAAATATGTTTATGGTTTGTATGAGCCTATTTAGGCACCAGATGAGTGGGAGTTGTCTCATGGAATAATGCAATGTGTGTCACATAGAAGTATTTACAGGTGATTTTGTGTACCGTTCTTGATTGAAAATGCACACTGAATTGTCCTAATTCGGTTAATCACATTTATATTCATATTTTGCTCATGCTGCTAAGAACTTTTTTCAAAATCCGTATGCACCATGAGTCATGAGTACATTACAGCCAGGGTTCTGTTTAATGGGTGCTTGACCTTTATTTCAAGAGTAATATGAGTAGGTTGCTGGTCTCAGAGGCTGAGTGAATACCTCACTATCCTCCCTTTCTACTTCATAATTAGGTCCCTTCACCCATCTAACCACGTATATTGTGTGACTCCCCCTCGTCCAATTTAGTCACAGCATGTCAGATCGGACATAAGGAATCCCCTGCCCCTTTGCACAGGACCTTTGGTGGATGATCCACCCTCAATTCAGACATAGAGCCCTGTGGAGACACCTTTCACTGGGCAAAGCCCACTCCTGGCAAGATGTGAAGCAGCGAGGGAGCTAAAGTAATTACAGCTGGGCCTGTCTCCCTCCCTGTCTAAGCCAGGGGCTTACCCAGCACAATGGGGCCTTTAGCAGAGTGCCTATCCTCTTTTAGCTCCACGGTTTGGAAGCACTGGGGCCTACAAAGGGACTTCCATTAGTGTAATTACAGGAAAAATGAAGTGCAGTTTTGTTCTGTATCTGCACTAAGTTGTTTGGCAGGTTTTTTTTTTGTCTGTCCTTGTTATGCGATAGAGGGACCTCTGGATTCTTTTAGCTTTTATTGAGCGCTTGGGCGATAATGAAACATAGGCCAAACTGAGTGAGCAATATCTAATGAAGGATCTTTTACTGTTTGTTTTCTTTTTGCTCTGATGCTTAAAGAAAAGAAGTTAGTCTTATTCCCATGGCAACCAAACTAGGGGGTAATTTGCGGGGAAAGATTGTATCTTAAAAATGTCCTGCACCTTAACGCCAGATCCTTTCTAGAATAGTAAAATGAAAATCCTTTTAGCCTCTCTGGGAATAAGATGCTGGCCTTAGCTTGGATATAAACATGTGTATTTTACTACAGCCATCTGAGCTGAGACAAACGACTCGTATCAGAGTCAATATTTGCTCTCTGGATGAATCATAAATCTATTGTGTCTTTTGAAAACAAAGACTTGATCAGCAACATGTTTTCAATGTTGTAGCTGTGCAGCGAGGTAGAAACAGTACCAACAATCAGGGCTAAAAGAAATCATCTGTTCACTCTTTAATTTGTCAACAATAGCATGGTAAAACAGGTGTGAGTTACATCCAAAATGTAATACATTATAGATTACTAGTTACTGTCATTTGAGAGTAATTCGTTATATTACAATATTACTGTCTCTGAATTGTAATCCTACGTTTGCACTACTTTTGAGTTACTTTAACCAAAATAAAAGCAGAAGTTTGACTTGGCAGTTATAGCTTGTGAATTTCACTACAGGATCAATTAAGTCTCCTCTTTTTTTTCTCAGCTTCTCTTCATAATCGTCAGACTCATCTACCATCCCTTATGGAACTAGCTCCGGTCTGCCATGCACCAGCTCTTAGTTACGCTGTGATAGTGTTAGACTGCCGGGGGATGTCCTTCCTTTGACACACTGAGCTCCTCTCTCCTCTCTCTTTCCATCCATGTCCCAGAAATGCTTGATATTAGTTTAGATCTCGGGAGTTATTCCCCGGAGTCCTTATGTTTTCTTGGATTAGGGTGGCACCTAAATCATGGTGGCATCTGTCTCCGTGGTCCTGCTCCGCGCCCTGCTACACCTTGCTACACCCTGCTACGCCCAACAGTGCCCTGCTATGCCTGGCCATGCCCTGCTACACCCTGTGATGCCCTGCTACATCCTGTACATTATAGAGTATGGTCTAGACCTACTCTATCTGTAAAGTGTTTGAAATAACTCTTGGAATGATTTGATATTATAAGTAAAATTGGACTGAATTGAATGAATACATCATAGATTATTCTTAAAATTTTGTGTAATTAATGTGAATATGCAAAGTAACTAAAGCTATGAAAATAGAGAAGTAAAGCATAGGCAAGTAGGAGAAATTTTCAATTAAAAGTACCTTTCAGTTGTTTTTGAAGTACATGGTAGTTGCTTTCCACGGCTTATAAAATGCAATGATATTTGCAAGCCTAAACATGGGGGGCGGGGTGCGACTAGCCCAAGTTATCCCATCCCAGGAGAGCTGACCTGGGCTGAGTGATGGCTTCCCCCACCCCCTCAGATGGTGGACCGGGGCCATGGTCATGGCCTGCAGGTGCAAAAAGACACTCTCCGTAGAGGGATTGAAGGGCTTTGGGAACGCTCCTTGTTGCTGCTATCATGTTCCTGATGGGGGGTGCTGCTGTCAAACATGCTTACGTTCAGGCAAGACTCTGTGACCTGTTCCTGCTAAACAGCATTTAGGAGTCAGTATAAAGACAAATACTGCAGCTCTCCAGGGTCGGTCTGAGGAAATATCATTTCAAAACATTTTGGTCTACTTAGAGATGATATTGTTTAAAAGGTTTCAGACACTCTATGCAAAAGCACTGTGGAGCACATTGGCCGCTAACCCTTGCTGTCTGCTTTCATGAAGTACTGAAGACGTTTGAAGGACAAGTCTGTCACATCTGGTGACATATGAGCATGGCAATGACATTGAGGAACATTTGTGCTTGTATAGTAGTGTTTGTGTTGCAGTAAAATATGAACTATATAAATTAATGTAAAATCATATGTGGAGGTAGCAATTTTGAAGGGTACACTTTACACTTTCCTGTAAAGATGTGTTATTATCTAAGGAATTTTATTGACTTTATCTTTTTGAGTGTGTGTGTGTGTGTGTGCATGTATGACTTTGTGTGTCTTTGTGTGTGTGAGTATTTGTACATTGCACTTTACTAGCTACACTTTACTCTTGTAGTTCTGGGAAGGTGCACAGTTCATTTTTCTCCATTTACTTTCAGTGTCTGTGAAGTTAGGTTTAAAGAACTGTTTTTAAATCAATTTATATTTTCTTATGTTTATTTTCACGCATACGGCTTTTAAAAATAGAGGAAATTTGTTTAGGCATTATTGTAGTAGAACTGTCATGAATGCTAGAATGCTCTAATGAGACCATGTTGGCTAGTATTTTCATATCAAGGACCCTTAAAATGACACCAAATACACTACAGACCTAGACTGGGTAAGCCCCGCCCACTCTGCCGGCGATTTGATTTCTCCCTGCAGCTCGGTCTGGAAACCTACTACCTCTCCTGCTTGAGTTCCCAATTTTCTGGGAACCAATCACAAACTGGCTTATCTACCTGCCGCGCTGCTGGCGGGTTTAACACAATGACAATAGAGAAGTGACCAAACAGCTTCTCGTTTACATTCAGCTACCGAATGCCACTGAACCGCGGCAACCCAATGATGCCGCTGTCGCTTCTACATCAATTCAATTCAATTCAACTTTATTTATAGTATCAATTCATAACAAGAGTTTTCTCGAGACACGTTACAGGTAGAGTAGGTCTAGACCACACTCCAGATCACCCAGATCATTGGTCTGATTGGTTGAAGGACTGAAAAAATATAGAGCAGACTCCCTAGACCAATGCTCAATTTCAAATCTATTAAACTTGGCTTGGTGAGACTTCCACAGATCCCCATTTTTTTAATTTCTTTTCACAGGGTCCAGTAACTGATAGGATTTTTGATTTTCAAGTTTTTATTTATTTATTTTAAAACCCATGACCAAAATAGTCCCACATTCTGTCATTGTCTTATTTATGTATGGAATAAAAATAAATGGATTAAAAACAAATGATTCTCCTTTTTTTCTGGGGACCCACTTGAACCCCTTCAAAGACCCCTGGGGTTCCTCGGACCCCACTGGGGATCCACTGTGCCAGTGCATTGCATATAGTGACTCCGTCCATGTTATCCCACAGGCACAGAGAGCACACAGGCCTAAAGAAAAGCACTATTCATATTTTGAGTATCCCTTTTTACATTTGTAATGAAACTGTATCAAACTACATGGTCAAATTCAAATTGACACAGACAAATGGCCAGTACAAAGTGAAGTGTCATCAGCATATTTCATTTTAATTCTGCCTATGGTTTTTGGTAATTAACATGGGGATGGGGTTTCATTTTGGGCTGCCGCGGTGATGATGACAGCCCTGTTGCCCCCTTCAGCTGTGCTGCGTCTCACACTAACCCTGTCGGCTTCAGGGTCCTTCGTCCATCTGTTAATGGGCCCTTCCTCCCTCACGGTCAAGCACCTGGGTATCCGTCATCGCCGGGGGGCTGGGGCCTCTGGAGTTGCAGAGCTGAGTCCACGAGAAGTAACTTCCCAGAGGAGGGGGGTCTGATTCGGAATGTGGCTTGGGACTTTATCGCCATTTCTTTCCCTGGACGCCTCTAGCTCTTTCACTCGTCACTCGTTTCCCCCCAGCGCCAAACTGAGATTCATGGTAATGGTGATGCTGACAGGGGGCTGCAGGCATCGACAACTGGGAACAGCCGAGGTGACGCGAACGCCTGGCGGACTGCATGCTGCGTACACGGCCTTTATCAATGAAAGGCTGCGGTTAACAGGGACAGACTGTGGTGTGTGTGGCTACATGAGAGTAAGACCACTATGTGGCACCATGCTATAGACCAGGGCTTCCCAAAACTTTCAGCCCACGACCCCCAAAGTAACGGTGCAAGCGACTTGCGACCCCCCCCCCCACTATAAATGTATAAAAGCATTGCGCGCAACCACGCACGCACTAAAGGCGTATCCAAACACGAGCATATTGACAACACAAAATAACACACAAAATAACACAACAGTTTTATTTTGCGTTAAAATCATGGCTAACATATGCTATTTCTAATCGTTTTTAATTTTTATTTTATTTCTGGAAATCAACCCCCCCTGTGGGTCCCGACCCCCACTTTGGGAATCACTGCTATAGACCTTCAACACTAAACCTTCAACACAACGTCAAGGAAAATGTATCATTAATCGCACCAATGTCAAAAATCTACAGAGAAGAAAAAACATAACCTCAATAATCAGGGAAATACTTTTCTTTTTTGCTTAAATATTCATGTGACTTTTCCCCCCACTGCAAATAACCTTGACATCTTGTGTAGTTTGTTCTTAAATGAAGGAATGAAGCCTGAATTAGTAGAACTACACACACAGAGTAAAGGCTCGATTCTACTCCGAAATAAACGGATGTGAACCCCACAGACACAAAGTAGTTTATGGTATCCCCTTGGAGGACACATCCCACAAATGTGGACTAGACCACTACACCACCACTACCACCAAAATAATAGCAGTATGCGGATGTCCACATGTGCCTACACACTCTAATGACGACATTTGCGTTACGCAGACTCCGGCAGACCCTCGCACATACAGACAGTATAATTTGAGTTTTCAACAACACACCGCCAGTGGATATTGACACTGCAAAATAAAAACTAAATACTTTGGTCTCTGTATACGCACAAAGCGTAAAAGTAGCCCTCAGGCCGCCGCTACGGACACGAGACACACTGCTGGTGTGGACAGCTTGGAGAACTGTGGACCTCGATTGGAATTAAGGTAATGTTCAGGTAGGTAAAAAAAACAATCCTGGTTGTTTAATGAAGATCAGGTGATGTTAGCCTGTTGGAGAAGCTAACATTGTTGTTAGCCTTATAAAAGCATATGAAACATTGTAGGATATTGTAATATAGTCAAACTGAAAACAAACAATTGTGGGTGTAAGTGTTTGATTTTGGTGAATATTGTGTATAGTATACATGTGTATGGCTGTTTTGCAAAAATAGATAAATACATACTTTATATCTAAATAACAAGATGACTGCATGCATTTTTAGTTGGGCTTCAACATGCACATAAAGTTGAGAAGGACAAATGACTTTAAACAGGAAAGGTAGTTTTTTCATCCACCCCACCCAAGATGAATGCGATACAGAATGACAGGAAGGTGTAATTTATCGAGGGAGAAGATTGCAGAAGCGGAGCGTGTTGATAATGTACCCCGGTAAAACAAAAGAGGTTAATCTGGCAAATACTCAAAAGTACAAAATTACCTGTCGTCTTACCTGGGGCTTAGAGAGGTGACTAGTCAAATTGTTCTTTTGTTGCGGCCTGCTCTTGTTTGGGTGTCTCACACATCAGTTATTAGAATCTGTGTGGGGCCTCTGGACAATCAGATAAAATGTAAGGCTAACTCTGAATATACAGTCACAGTCACGGGGGGGGGGGGGGGGGGAACACAACCGTTACACTTTGAGAAGAGGCATATACAATATACAAAATCCTCCATAGCTCTGTGGAGGAAGGTCTGGCTAGTCCACACAGCATTCTGGGATGGGAGAAAAAACCTGCTCTGGTTTATTGGCGTTTCTTTAAACCAATCACAATTGTCTTGAGCGGTGCTAAGAGCCTGACGGAGCCACGGTGCTGCTGCAAAATTTTACATTGTTTCGGTGGAACATGTGTACGTTCAGAAGTAGTTTTAGTCGTCAACAGAAGACTAAGATTGGACAGATAGTCTAGCTAGCTGTCTGGATTTACCTTACAGAGATCTGAGGACCAGGCAACCATAGTCCTCAGATTGGACAGATAGTCTAGCTAGCTGTCTGGATTTACCCTGCAGAGATCTGAGGACCAGGTAACCATAGTCCTCAGATTGGACAGATAGTCTAGCTAGCTGTCTGGATTTACCTTGCAGAGATCTGAGGACCAGGTAACCATAGTCCTCAAATTGGACAGATAGTCTAGCTAGCTGTCTGGATTTACCCTACAGAGATCTGAGGACCAGGTAACCATAGTCCTCAGAAATCCACCGCAAGTTATAACCCCAACACAAAGAAAGAGGAAGGTAATGGACATCCGGCTGAAAGAGGGAGCTGGAGCAATCATGAAAGTGGAATGTCATGGATAAAGACTTATACAAGTTGTAAGCAAGGTGCATGGGCAGCAACGTAAAAGTACACAGGGTAGGACAAGTGCACATCAGCCTTACAAAGTTAACCCAATATAATCAACAAACGTCTCAACAACATCAGCATCATTTACATTACATCACCAACTCCTTTTATCAACGCCTCTAACGTCCTTAACACATAGAAGAAATAAAGACACTGTCAAGTCACTTAAATTGCTCTGCATATACAGTGTGTGAATGTACCAGCCTCATGGATTATGAAACACGTCAACCCCTCTTCTCATCTTTTAGAGAAGTTCCTGCTGTCTTTGGAGCCATGCGGGACCCACTGCTGCTCAAAGTGAGAAGTGAATAATGAAGTGGATTCGGTGGCTTTGAGGGCAGAGGCGAGTGAAAGAATTAATGTCAAGGTTGAATTAATGGACTACTGTGCTCTTCCAACCTCAGTGTACGAGGATAAAGACCTGCTAATTAATAGCTAAACAAAGAAAAGATGATAAAAAACCTGGTATTGAGGCTTTGTTCCTGAGATGAAAGAAACTAATGCTGCTTGGTAAAAGACAGACAATTAGATGGATGTAACTCTGTTAAATTGAAGCTGTTTTACTCTCCCTCCTACGGTACCTTTTTCTTCAAGATAAAAGAAGACCAAACCATAAGTCCCCTACCGTGGCTCCGTTTTATTATGGTCTTTGATGCTCTGACAGCCACTGGAATTGTCGCTCTGCCCAGGAAGTGTGCTCCAACTGTCTCTTGACTGACTTTAGTTTTCTCCTCATTGCCATGGAAACAACATTGCACTCTTGTCCTCTGGTTTATTTACAGGCAGGCGTTGTTGCGTCCCCCAGAGCAGCCCAGTGTCATGGAAGTTCATGAAATGGTAACGTTCAAAAACAGTGATCTGTACACGTAATAACTGAGAAAATTGTGATATGTACTGTACATGAATCAATAAATCAAAATAATGTGACCATATCACGAACTGGCGTGAGACCGGGTTTGGTCACACCATAAGTTTAATAGTGGTCCTGAAAGCTGGTTCTAATAGTTTTGGAAATATGTCGAGACACAGACGGACTGGTAATCTGGAATTTGGACAGATTGCAGATGGGCCGTGGGCCCTCGTGGAGAGCCGCATGATTGTCACAGCCGTGCGACCCCTTACTTTCAAACGGCGGCCCATATCATTTCTCTCTGCCCCCTTGTAAGCGTCAATAAGAATGTTTTTGGCCCAAACTCGTTCAAATCCTTTACACCTATCAGTAATCTGATCAGCATTCACACCACATGAGTCTCTCGATACCACAGTCATGGTAAGTCCTGAGAGATAGACATGGATAACAATTATTTGAAACTAACCAACACAGAACAACACGCCTGCTGTGGGTCTCAATGTCCAGAAGATGGAGAGCAATCCTGCAGGAGGGAGTGGAGCAACAGGTACAGTATTGTGGCTAATCCAAAAAGATCAGATCAACCATGTCTTTAGCCCCTGGTTCCGAGGATTTAGTCATTTTTTTATGCATTGTGGTTGTGCATTGATATGGCTATGATTTGGTGCAGTTTTTTAAAGCATGGGAGTTTACATTCACCTGCGCTATAACAATAAGATAATATTGGCTTGTAGATGTCCTCAGGCCTGGACTCCTGTAGATATCCTCAGGTCTGGACTCTTGTAGATGTCCTCAGGCCTGGACTCTTATAGATGTCCTCCGGCCTGGACTCCTTTTGATGTCTTCAGGCTTGGACTCTTGTAGATGTCCTCAGGCCTGGACTCCTGTAGATTTCCTCAGGCCTGGACTCTTGTAAATGTCCTCAGTTCTGGACTCCTGTAGATGTCCTCAGGCCTGGGATCTTGGTGATTGTGGGAAATTTCAAGCAGATACGACAACGTACACTGTACTTACAGCCACTTTCTCCTTCATCGCTAAACACTCAAAATGGCCGCCATGCCCTGCCCACACGTTCGACAAAAAAACGTTTCTTTTACTAACTTTGTTAACGTCTTTAGATGACACAGACTGAATTTAAAGTTGATCGGATTAAATCTCTCGAAGAAGTTTGTTAAAGTACAACATTTGGAAATGGCCAAAATCGCATTAATTTTGAACTTAAAATTGGAAATGCCTGACTTCCTGTTGGGTTTAAGGTATGGCTCCAATAAAGTTTTATGTCCGTCCTGCCATGCTACATATGTCTATCAAGTTTCCTGCGTCAATGTTAAACATACTGCAGGGGCTCAATCTTGTAGGGGGCGCTAGCGGGCCGTTTCTGTGCACCTATTCCTGGGCTTTCTCCCTAACTGCAGGCTAATGGTTGAAGATCCATTGCAGTGGTTGCCCCAGTTCTGCAGTGCAGGTCTTCAGTAGTCTGGGCCCACTTTATCCAGACCTGCTGCTTCCCTTGGCCGGAGCTTCCTCAGCTAAAGATTAGAGTGCTTTTCATTATGCCAAACATTGTGTTAAACACAAATTCGGTAGGTGCCATTTGGTGTGCAAAGGTTTGAGTTTGAAATTGCTATATTTACTTGTGGTTCAGTGCTCCATTTTGCAGGATATGAGGTATTTTGCCGTTTGGGTGTGTGTTTTTGGTGTTTTTGTGAATTGTGTTAAGTATTTTGCTAAAACCAGCCTAGTTTGCAAAATTGTGTTTTAGTAATTGGAATAAACTCTAACTTGATATAATGATGAATGCATTTCTTGATTCTCAACATTAGATATGTAGCATAAGTGTTTTCCAGTTATCAGACATGATGGTGCAGCGCTGCATTGTGACTCTATATGGGTAATCATTGTTTTTCTACAAAATGTTTTGTGCTGGTCAGGGGGTACTTGGATGAAAAACAAAATTTCAACAGGGTACATTGTTGAAAAAAGTTGTCGAACAACTAGTCTAAGTTAAGGGTGTTGGATGTGGAAGGAATTTAGAATTGGCCGGGGGGCTTGACGCCCACGTACTAAGGGAACATGTTTGAAAGAAGAAGCGTAATGCAAGATCCAAGCAGGACAAGAAGAGGATGAAAGATATTCAGCCCAGCCAACTCCAGGGATCAGTTCTTCATCCACTTTTTAAAACAAGTGGGTTTTCTCACCTGCTTTTAAAGTCTTAATATTCAGAAACTGGAAGAAGTAATTGAAATCTCTTCTTTCTATTCTCCTCCATTCTGTTTTCTGTACTTTGGCCACTTACCCCATGGTTTGCATGTTACTGCCATTTATTCCCTCACCTTTCTGCTCTTCCAAGGTCTAAAACCTAAAATCATTATAGACTTCTGAGTTTTTTTTGTCGACCTTCCTTTTTTGCGTAGGAGGAGTTGACATTGCTTTTATGACAGTAGCTCATACTGCACTTTTCCTCGTTGAAAGTCCTGTGTGTGACCAATCCACCCCCCCGACCAACCTCCCTATGAGGAATTCACACAACCACTGTCCAAACGTCCGTATTGGTCAAACCAAGCTTCTGTGCACACTTGGTAGACTCATCAGAATCAGAATCAGAATCAAACCACGCATAGCCCACCCACTCAGTTCTAATTTTTGACAGGATTATCATGTACTCCTTTAAATCTGATAAATCTGGATAGGAGGCATAGTGGTGTGAGGTTATTAAAAATATAAAATAAGGATGTGTCTACAGTAGTAGTTACCACTTCAGGCATGTGACTCTGCAAAGAGGCCTACTTAGATAATTATATAGCTATAGGCTGTTTTTGAGCTAAAATCTCTCATGCTTTCATACTTAGCCACTATTAGTCTAAATTTAAAAAACTAAATCCCATTACTATCACACGTGAATAAACATCACACCACAAGGATTGAATGCCATACAGGAAAGTTGTTATTAATTATATGCCGAATCGGGTGATACAGCGTTGCAAAATGTCTTGATGACTAAAGAAAAAAAAAAACTAAAACGTAATATTCTATGATTGTCTTACCACAATGTTGGCATGCTTGTTGGAGCTCATTTGAAATCATCAAGGAAAATATTGTGTGTACTTCCTTGGTGACTCAGAGAGCTGAAATCTTTTCAAACCCTGTCCGGGCCTGGCAACCTGAAGGGTTAAATACCACCCACACTGCCATGACACAGAGCAAAAATCGGCTAAGTATCTCTTTAAGTAGTCTGGCATTGCCAGACCTTTCACCACAGCACTGCGGAGTAAGGTCTGGCCACACCACACACTCCGGGTTGTTGACATTTCTTTAAACCAGTGTTTCTTTTTCAGCTCAAGACCCGAAAGAGAAATTTGGTGTCTCCCCGGGACCCGAATTTACAAAAATACACCATGAATCATTGTAACATCTACATTTTTAATCTGTGGACAAAAGACGGAACAAACCATGAATTTAAATGTATATGAAGTATATTTATTCCATTATAAAAGTAAACAAAAACAGAAGAGGTCTCTATTCTCCATTCTGTGTCTCACCCCTTTCTCAACTCATTTTCTTATCCCCTCCTAGGATAAGAGAGAGAGAGAGAGAACCCCCCCCCACAGCATCTGTGAGCAGCTGAACAGACCAGTGTAGCAGATAACAACACTCATTCACATAAGATTGATATGCATTTTTGTGCAATAACACTGGCTTGTAATGTGTGCAATACTCAACTGCTACTATTATTATAATTATAATTATTATAATAATAATTATTATTATTATTATTATTATTATTATTACTTTTCACCATTGCAACACCTTAATTATGTTATTTATGTAAATACTATATCATAATATTCCTTTAACAATGTAAATATCCATTGTCAAACTCCTTATATTTCTTTATTTCTTTATTCATATTTCTACTATTTGTGCAACTGTAACACAGTTTTCCTTCGGGGATCAATAAAGTTTTCTGATTCTGATTCTGATTTACGCGACCCAATAAAACGGGTCTGCGGCCCATTTTGGGTCCCGACCCTAAGTTTGGGAAACATTGCTTTAAACCAATCACAATCTTCTTCTTGCTGAGCTCCGGCTGCAGCGACGGGGGAGCTCTGCTAAATAGTCTCTGGAAGGAACTTGTTGTGGTGGAACATTTGATGAAATGATGTTAACAGTAATATGAGCCGTAGTGGAAGAATTATTTACATCCTTTACTTAAGTAAAAATATTAATACTACATTGTAATAAAAATACAAACACAAGTCCTGCATTGAAAATGTTGCTGAAGAGAAGGTGTGGAAGTATCATCAGGAAAATGTCCTTAAAGTATTAAAAGTAAAAATACTCAATGCAAAAATTCTCCCATTATAGAAAGAGTAAAGGATCCAACCAGCTGTGTGTTTAATGACATCATCATCTCAGCTGGATATTGTTGCTAGGTTACTTTATAATAAAACATCAGATTTCATAAACTACATGTGTTTGGTGTGCAGGAATCTTAATGCGTAATGTAACTAGTAACTAAAGTAACTAGTAACTAGTGACTAAAGCTGTTAGATGAATGTAGAGGAGTAACTGAAGTAACTAGTAACTAAAGCTGTTAGATGAATGTAGAGGAGTAACTGAAGTAACTAGTAACTAAAGTAACTAGTAACTAAAGCTGTCAGATGAATGTAGTGGAGTAACTAAAGTAACTAGTAACTAAAGTAACTAGTAACTAAAGCTGCCAGATGAATGTAGAGGAGTAACTAAAGTAACTAGTAACTAAAGCTGTCAGAGGAATGTAGTGGAGTAACTACAGTAACTAGTAACTAAAGTAACTAGTAACTAAAGCTGCCAGATGAATGTAGAGGAGTAACTAAAGTAACTAGTAACTAAAGCTGTCAGATGAATGTAGTGGAGTAACTAAAGTAACTAGTAACTAAAGTAACTAGTTACTAAAGCTGTCAGATGAATGTAGAGAAGTAACTAAAGTAACTAGTAACTAAAGCTGCCAGATGAATGTAGAGGAGTAACTAAAGTAACTAGTAACTAAAGCTGTCAGATGAATGTAGTGGAGTAACTAAAGTAACTAGTAACTAAAGTAACTAGTAACTAAAGCTGTCAGATGAATGTAGAGAAGTAACTAAAGTAACTAGTAACTAAAGTAACTAGTAACTAAAGCAGTCAGATGAATGTAGTGGAGTAACTAAAGTAACTAGTAACTAAAGTAACTAGTCACTAAAGCTGTCAGATGAATGTAGTGGAGTAACTAAAGTAACTATTAACTAAAGTAACTAGTAACTAAAGCTGTCAGATGAATGTAGTGGAGTAACTACAGTAACTAGTAACTAAAGTAACTAGTAACTAAAGCTGTCAGATGAATGTAGTGGAGTAACTAAAGTAACTAGTAACTAAAGTAACTAGTAACTAAAGCTGTCAGATAAATGTAGAAGAGTAACTAAAGTAACTAGTGACTAAAGTAACTAGTAACTAAAGCTGTCAGAGATTAAAAAGTAGAATATTTCTCTCTGAAATGTAGCAGTAGCAGTAGAAAGTGGCATGAAAAGAAACCTCAACATTTGTACTTAAGTACAGTACTTGAGTAAATGTATTTAACTTAGCTAGTTAAGTGAGCTGATACACGGTTACATCTCATTATCTCTTACCAGTGTATCTCTGTGTGTACTTCGTCCACAGCAGTCCCTCCAATCAGTACCACAACGTCCCAGAACACAGTATTTGTTAATTCTTACAATCATTCCCCGAAAAAAACAAAAAGGGCGGACACTGCTGTACGACTCAAATTTGAAATGTACTTCCGTAATTTAAGCAATGATCCACTGCTGGGACATTTCAGTTCATAGAGTCTAATTCTAATTTCTTAGTTTGTTGTGTTTCTCAACATTCGGGGAGTACCAACGTAATGTTGTTGTAATACTGTCCAATGGTGGTGCAATGACAGTAAAGCCTCTTTTTGCATTTGCTATGCCTTAAAAAGTAAAATTACAACATTTTAAAAAGTGTTACTTTGTTAAAGTAACGAGAGTAAACGTAATTTAGTACCGCCACCCTTGCCTGTGGGTGGTCGCCAACATGCCTTTTACATTTTAACAAAAGGTGGGTCTTAATTAGTGAGTGCTTTAAAAAAAAAAAAAAAATCCCAAATTGCTTGAAATGAGCGGTGCTCAGTCGGTGAAGAAAGAAAAAAGTCCAAGTACATGCCTCCTGTATTTATAAATGAATTTCTTTGATGGAAAAGGGCAACTTAATTATTTTTTCTTATAAGTCCAATTTTTGTTCGATTCAGCAAGATGAGAGTGTGATTTAGAGATGAGTAATGCAATTACTGACAAAACTAGTCATAAAGTACAAGGCCCCATGTCTAATTTAAAATGCCTCAGCTTTTCCTTTGAACCTCTGGAAGATGGTCCTTTGTAGTAAATGAAACACATGCATTTCTCCCATTCTATTTAGGTGGGCATGGGCACAAAATCGCTGTTTTCTCCCTCTTCTGTTACCTCTCAAGTCACTGATTACAATCTGGAATGTTTCCGATTTAATTAACTTACCGTTGTACTTTTTCATCTTATGCTTCCCGGCAAGGCATGTAAAAAAAAAAGAAAAGAAAAAAAGAATACATTATTCTGAAGTACAAATGGATGTTAAGCATCACTGGAAATCAAGGCTAATAGGCTTTGACAATATATTGACGTTTCTATGCCACAGATGAAGTAACAGGAGATCTCTCGCGTCCCAGGCTCCAGCGGCTTGAGAAGCATGGAGACAGCTGTTTTGGTTCACGTTATTTGTCTTTTACAATGTATAAACAGAATGACCCACGCTTTGACATGCATGTTTTCTAATTGAAAAAATTGAAATTGAAATTTAGGAAAGAGTGGAAAAAAAAGAAACGGTTCCTGCATTGCGTCTTAATTTATGCATTTGCAACTCTGTGGCATTTGTGTGAGGCAAAATGTGTAACTGGCCATTGCTTCTGCTTGATCTACAGTAACTCATTTGTACATCATGTTCACGCCAACGCGTCAAATGAAAACGTGTTATGGACAGCGAGGAGCTAAATCAACTTGGTAGGGAAAAGTGTCTCCACCTTGCGCCTTTACAATATGATGTGCTGCCTTCATGGCCCTGTCATGTTTGTATTCAAATAACTGTAATAATCTGGTTGGATACAAAAGTCACAACAGGCTGTGTTCTGTACACCAGCGGTTGGGGGGGGGGTTCCTAAAGTGTAACGCGTCTATGTAACCCACTAGATGCCTTATTTGGAAACTAGGCTATTCGACCAGCCATATTGGTCCAAATACTGGAATACACATAACAGACGGTGCCAAATATCTGTACTGACTGCAGCGAGCCACCGTCCCCTCCACCCGGCCCACAGTGCTGAGATGGAGAGACACACTGATCGTCTTGAAGTGGCTCAAAAGTCGGCCGTGATAACCATCAACACAGGAGGAGTCATGATGCCAATAAGCGTTGCTCCCAGCATCGATGACCACGTTCGTGCAACTGTCACCCAAACCCGTCTTGTCTGCTAATTCTAAAGCGTTGAGCAGCAATGGAGCAGCCAGTTTGACTTTTCTGTACAGTATGTTAGTGGACTGCCAAACTCCGGCGATACGATGCTCTCAACCGCATAAGAAAAATAATCCATAGCTTCACAGTCCTAGATTGTGCATATTGTAAGACCATGGTGATGGATGGTTAATGACGTCCTCTGATGGGCAACATTGTTGGTTTATTTTAATTTTTAATGTATTTTAATGCAATAACTTGTTCATTTAAAAAATGTATTACAATTGTTATTACATTGTTTTTCCTTAAAATGTGAGAATTCCATCTAAAAAAATTCAAGATTTAAAAGAAATGTAATTTTTGGTGTACTTTAAATGTATTGAAATGAGAGGCCTATATCAACCTTTTTGTAACCTTGATAGCCTGAATATGGTCTTTTTATGACTCTTTGGTCATAAATCTTCTTCTTCTCCCTAAATATTTTTCCCTTATCGAATACCAGATACAACGTTTTTTGCAAAACTATTTTTTTGGGTCTTCAAAAAGCTTTTTTTTTCTTTCAAAAATGAATCTTGGAAAAGTGAGCTTCTCACAATCAGGGGTTGTCTTGTGTTTGGTTCAATATGGTAATTCTGCAGCTAACGTAAAATAGAGCAAACTGGCGCGCTGTGCTTAATGATTAATCATTTTAGAAATAGTGTGTTGAGTTTTTTGGGGAAAATAGATAGAAAACTGTTTCCTGACTCATACAGTAATCAGCCAAGTGAGGCGTGTGGGGGGGGGGGCTACAGCTGAGCAAAATTATTATTATTCAAGTTTAGGATTAGGCGAAGTGGCTGGGGTTCAAATTGATTTGAACAAATGACATGCTGGTTTATATTCATTCCTCTTGGATTTCTTTGTGACAGCCCATGACTACCACAGCCCTCTTCACTGTCAGCTATATTTCAGCAGTGTCATCAAATAAGACCCCATAGTGGCTCTTTTTTTGGTGCGTTAAACATATTGATGTGTCGTTCGTTAAAATTGTTTAGACAACAGCCGTTGCAAAGTGTCTCCTGCTTGGAATGGCTCAATCCGTCACTTTTTCAAGGAATGCAGCGGCTGGGCACAAGCACCACTGAAAACTTCATTTTAGCTTTCTATGCTCCAGTTAGCGTCAAGCTGGCTTTCTGAATGAGGCTGCGACTCAGCCAGAGTTATTCCCAGACACACACCACACACACACACACACACACACACACACACACACACACACACACACACACACACCACACACACACACACAGAAGCATAGATCATTCTGACTTCCTGTCTATGGACTGTGAAAAGACATGAGGCCTGGGTCCCAAGACAGGGTCAAGGGGAGGAGAGGTCAAGTGTGGGACACAGATGAGCCATGGAGAGAGAGAGAGAGAGAGAGAGAGAGAGAAAGAGAGGGAGAGAAAGAAAGAGAGAGAGAGAGAGAAAGAGAGAGAGAGATGGATGGGAGCTTGGGTCTTGTCCGTTAATCATTCCCAGACCATTTGTATTTGTTATTTGTAAGTTTTCTTATAGATTTTTGATGGATTTTGTTGATGGCGTTGAATACAATTCAACCAATCTATATCCACACCCAGGGACACGTTTCTGTACTATATGCTCAGTCTGCCGCTTTAAAAAAACATTCACAGTGCTGGTTCCATGGTATCAGAATTTTGGATGGTCACCATGGACACATTAATTGGTCATGTGACAAGGGCCGGGCAGATTGGCAGAACAGGCAACCACTTGACAGCATCTAGCCCAATGAGGTGGGGGGGCAAAAGGGGGGGGGGGGGGGGGCAGTGCCACCACATGCCCCCCTTTTAGCCCCGCCCCAGTCTACACCTGCTTAATATGAGGTGTTCCTCATAACAGTTTTCCTTCATTATGAAATAAAAAAATGAGTAATATAATTGAAAAATATAAAATAAAGGTAAAACCAACCACGTTCATGTAAGTAGCTCTGTGGTTTAACACATCTTGGCTATTTAACTTAAGTCATTGTTTGGATAATATGCAGATGTGCATGTATGCCGAACTTCCTCCCCTGCCCACAGGTCTCCATTAGAGAAAGTGAGATTATGGACCCGGAACCTGCAGGTGGTGTTGTGTTTGTCAGTGTGTCCATGTGAACTGGAGCCACTGGAACCTAACTAGCTCCAACCCACCCTCAAAATGTCCCTCAACCACAGCTGCCAAGGCCCTTTGATCCCGAATCCCGAGTCCCAGAGACCACAGAACCATGTGTGGGGATGAACTCCAAGAGACTCTTGACTCTACCTGCACCTGTGGCCTTCAGCGTTTCCTTGGAGAGGCCATGGTCATGGCTGAAACATATAACAGAACCCAGCTCTGCCTCTGGGCTGAGACCTATATTCATGATGTGAGGATGAGTGAGCTTTAACATTTCTGCGTGAAAGCCTGATGTCCTTCATGCCACACACAGCCAGTGGACCAGTTGTATCTGCATTGACACTTGACACTACTACTACTGGAATTTCATAACGCCACTTGGCCTTTGCTGTTGTCAAGTTTTTGGTGGCACAAAAGCCAAATGCCAGGGCAGCTAGCCCATCAAATAACCTCAGCTCAGACAAGCTCTTCTCAGAAGTTCACAGGCTGGAAATGGAAACCACCACTGGTTGTGTGCACAGAGTGTAGAAACAGGAAAATTGTAGAGGAGAAGGGCATCAAGGCCATGTCATTTTTTGAGGGGCAAAAAGGCAAACTGTGGAGGCACAGCCCACAAGACCCTAATGGCCCCAATGAAATTTCTGTCCTGCCATAGATATCAGTCCCTCCAGGATTTCGCCCAATCACCGCAACGTCTTTGCAAATTTGACCAATAACCTGAGTTCACCGCGACTTTAACCAATCCCAGCAGTCCAACGTGCCAGACTCTGTATCAGTACGTGTCTCCGAGAGCCAATGACCAAGCGGGAGTGAGAACGGGTTGATGTAATGCATACGCCGCCAAATTCACTTCGCTGCTGTGAAGACGAGACACGTGTGACGCCAACATCTCACATTCATCAACAAAACGTACAGTTCTGCCAACCTGTAACATTTCAAAAAAAGTACACTGGAATGATTTTTCACTCTGATGTTGCTGAAGCGGCTGATGTTTCAATTAGCTCTCTGCTGTGGGCGGGGCTGCTCAGTTCACCTCGCAACTTACGCGCGCACACACACACACACACACACACACACACACACACACACACACACGGTGGATGCAGGACAAACCAGAGACGATACAGACAGGATGGCCTAAATTAACAATGTAAAGATCAACAAGCCGCTGACAGACATGTTCAAATTTGATTCATTCAATAAATTACAATTTTTTGTCTTAAATCCACCAGCATGCTGAGTCTTTTTGGTAAGGTTACTAAGACAACTCAGCCTATTTTTTATTCTCCCCCTAAACAGGTTTTGCAATTTTTTACAAAAAGCTCCCGCAATATCAGGCATTTTGGGCAATCTCAAAAAAAGTCTGCGAAATCCCTGGAGGGACTGAGATATTAACTGAATCGGTGGTCTGTGAGCCACTCTTAAAAGAAAAATCCTTCATCCATTTGATGACGTTCTTCCAACTGGAACAAAATACACAGTAGGTTTCGGGGAACTCTGTGACATCCACACATGTGTATTCTATCTTTGGTTACAAACATATTTCCTGTACGTTTAAATGAATTAAAAGACATAATGTGGGGTTAACTCTTACCCAGATTCCAAATGATTATTTCCTTAGAAACCCTTTGCACTGATCTGCAGTGATGCTTTCAATTTCAGTAATGAGTGCAGGAGTTCCAGTCGCCAGCGTAAAGCCTTACAACACGCAGCCTTGAAGAGGGCTGTCAGAGGAGCTTCATTGTCTCCTTAATGGTGAATCACAGTCTTGGTGGCAGCGAAACAGCTGTGAAGTGAGAAGTCTGCTGAGGTTGTTATCCCTAAGTGCTTCTCTCCTTTTGTCTGCACGACTCGGCTTTCTTTGGATCACATGGCCACTGCAGAAAGAAGTCCAGACATATAAAGGTCAACCTTTTCTCTTAACTGTTCAAGGATGAATATGCTTGCCAACAGGTATACTGGAGGTTGCTTCAAAAGAGCACTGGCACGGTGAGAATGGTGGTGAAGCGAGGAGGGACATGATGTTTGGCGTTGTATGCAAAGAGTACATATGCATGTAGGCTACTCTGCATATGTGTGTGTGTGTGTGTGTGTGGTTGTTAGACTCTCCTCTGTGCAAGCCCTGAAGGTTGGCCCAGACTTTACTGTCATTTCTCATCCTAATGGTTCCTGCCACATCCTCCTGCCAACACACGGCTGGAGAACAACCAAGAGCCAGGAGGAGAAAAGAAAACTCAACAGACATTCAATCTATCTCTCTCTCTCTCTCTCTCTCTCTCTGGCTGTCTGTCTTTCAGCACAAAACTGCTGTTTCTTGCCTAGAAAATTGTTTTCACATGCATGTACAGATATATTATAAGGTGATAAATCAAAAGGCTTATTATAGTCACATCTGCAATATTAGCAACATTAGCACAGACAATCAATGATATATTGTGGGCTTGGCACTAGTGAAGACAATGCAGTACAGGGTGACACAGGAATCAGCTGTTGCTCCCATCCCATCCCGAGCACAGGAACATACTCCTGACATGTCCTGATCACGTGACTGCCCCCCCCCCCAAAAAAAAAATCCTGTCCTGCGAGCTCCTAAGACAAAGGCTAGCGGATCCCGCCCCGCTCCCGTTTCATTCCCTATGTTGTTTAAGCAAGTTATCAGACTCCGTTGCCCCCCCCTGTAGCATGTATCTGACTCTGGAGAGACACTGGATTAGTGTCTTACCTTCTATTGTTGTCTCCTCTGTCTCTGATTTTTTAGATAGCATCCTGCATTGTCATTGGTTGAGCATATTTTTCCCCGTCTTGTTCAATCCTTCCATCCATCCTTTAAACAGTCAGAAATCATCAGACTACTACCTAACTAGTATTAATACACACTTTACACAGTCAGATATCATCAGACTACTATCTAACTAGTATTAAGACACACTTTACACAGTCAGATATCATCAGACTACTATCTAACTAGTATTAATACACACTTTACACAGTCATATATCATCAAAATACTACCTAACTAGTATTAATACACACTTTAAACAGTCAGATATCATCAGACTACTATCTAACTAGTATTATACACGCTTTACACAGTTATATATCATCAAATACTACCTAACTATATTAATACACGCTTTAAACAGTCAGATATCATCAGACTACTACCTAACTAGTATAATACACACTTTACACAGTCAGATATCATCAGACTACTATCTAACTAGTATTCATACACACTTTACACAGTCAGATATCATCAGACTACTAACTATTATAACAACAGTCATATACATCAAATACTACACTAACTAGTATAATACACGCTTTAAACAGTCAGAATCATCAGACTACTATCTAACTACACACTTTACACAGTATCATAATACTACTAACTATATTAATACACTTTAAACAGTCAGATATCATCAGACTACTACCTAACTAGTATTAATACACACTTTACACAGTCAGATATCATCAGACTACTACCTAACTAGTATTAATACACACTTTACACAGTCAGATATCATCAGACTACTATCTAACTAGTATTAATACCACTTTACACAGTCATATATCATCAGACTGCTACTAACTAGTACTACCTACACTATATATTTAATACTACTACTAAATACACGCTTTACACAGTCAGAATCATCAGACTACTACCTAACTAGTATTTATACACACTTTACACAGTCAGATATCATCAGACTACTATCTAACTAGTATTAATACAGTTTTTAAACAGTCAGATATCATCCTACTACTACCTAACTGGTATTAATACACGCTTTAAACAGTCAGATATCATCAGGCTACTACCTAACTAGTATTAATACACGCTTTAAACAGTCAGATATCATCAGACTACTACCTAACTAGTATTAATACACGCTTTAAACAGTCAGATATCATCAGATTCCTACCTAACTAGTATTAATACACGCTTTAAACAGTCAGATATCATCAGATTACTACCTTTCTACAGCTGAGTCAACCACACATATACAGTAGGCCTATCAAAGCCTTAACTTTCCCTCAATCTGATTCAATAATGACACTGTGTAGTTTTATATTTATGTCACAATGCAGTGAAAATCCTATTCAATAAACCACATGCTTCATTGACAAATTAATATTGCTTCCTTACTTAATACCACATATTGTTTAATTATATTCTATAGCTTGTTCTGTCCATGTAACGTTAGCATAAAGCCACTCAAATACTACGACTATTCTACTCTACTTTCTTTGAGTTGGCATTCTAAGTTCAAAACTCATTTCCTATGCATGTTAGGGCTCTGCGCCACTTGACTCGACTCACTTTTTTGGTACCTATACTTTTCTTTTTCCTTTTTTCACTGTGGATAGTACCCCCTCAGGGTAGGGTTCTCAGCTGATCGCCTTAGCGATGTCACATGGAACTGCTGTGACATCATCTTCAAGGCGGCGCTCACTGAATCCTGTCATCGGCAACCAAACAGGGGACGGACGTTCCTCTGTTAGGTCAATTGTACGCCGTAGTTTTGGAGGAAGTGCGGTCAACAGGAAGTGGAAGGAAGTAAAAGGGCCAGAGCAACCGTATATTCTATATTAAAAACTAAAACACAGCCACATTTCTTAACAGGACTAAGTGGAAGAAACCATTTAAAGAGGCCCTATTATGCTTTTTTAGAATTTTCCCAATCTTTTAGTGTGCTCACTCCAAATGGAGCTTTCTCTCTCACACTTATTCCCAACTCATTGAAACACTTCGTCCACATTCCTGTTTGAAATTCCTCCATTAGTGATATCACTGATTGAGAAAGCAATTACAGCCCGCCCAGTGGCAGTGGTTGACCAATCACAACACAGTGGGCCAGCTCACCAATCAGAGCAGACATGGCTTTTTCAGGAAGGCGGGCCAAGAGCTCAGACAGAGTGTTCCAGGCAGAGACAGTGCAGCAATGGGCAGTATGAGAAACATGATGTGTTTTTTTGAACATCAAAGCATGTAAACCTATTCTAGTAGACGAGAAGAAAACAAACATGACGCTGAAAAGGAGTATCATAGTGGGCTTTTTAACTATGCAGAATGCATACGCACAAACATCCAGGAAAAATGACCAAAACAACAAAATCTGCATCTGCACCTGGTGGAATTTTGGGGTGGGAGAAAACCACTTTGACTTCTGTAAATCTACCCGCCTTGGCCAATCACAGGTCATTTCAGAGAAAGAGAGAGTTTGTATTGGCCGCTCTGCCAAAGCAGATGGGTGTGCAAGTCCAATTTGGTAAAGGTTCTGTTTAGGCCTGCAGCTAATTTAAGGCTAAACCATTAGATAAGAGACTTTATTGTGATGAGTCTATATACAGTCCAAATAGGAACAAAATTGTGCAAAAATGTAGTCCAGTTTATCATCCAGGGATTGGACAGTTTGTAAAAGTATGGCTAATAATTGAAAAAGCCCAACTAATTATTAGAATATTCTAGGATTTTCACTTCCAGAATCCCATTGTTGAGCTCTAAAATACACAAAATGGGTATTGTTGAAAGAAAGATTTCAACAGTAAATAGTGTCAAAATGGGGTTTGATGCATTACAAAACATATTGTAACTTTAAGAGCCAGAGAAGTTAGTTTTTCTTAATTAAAATTGGATTCAGTCATATTAAGCCCAGGCTATGCAGGAATAGATCCTGAATGCTGAACCTGTGACTCCCCCAATTATCACTGCATCCTTTCCAGCCATTCCATCTTGTCCTCCGAGCAGATTAAATGACTGCAGTGGATCCGCAACATCCTCCTCACTCTGGCTTGTATTGTGGCAGTTAGGAACTCAGCGGCGCACTTGGCAAATGTGGTGGCACCAACTGTCAGCAAGAGATAACTTCATTTTTTGAAAAGATTAAAGGATTTAATTAGCTGCACTCGTGTACTGTGAAATAAACTGCACACTGGTCTCCAATACTTTCTTGTTAGTCGCTGGGTGCAGAGAATGGGGCCGGTGGAATGAGATGTTGTCGTTGTTGCATCCGTCTTCCTTCGGATGGATGGACCATTCGTTTGCTGCTGTTGGGGAAACTTTCATGCGTCACCTTCTGCGCAAGGAGAAATTTCCCTTCAACGATGACATCTGACTTTGGCAAAGACGATGAATCTTGGACAGAAGTTATGGGATACCCTTTTCTGCAGCAGCGCCAATTCATTTGTGTTTTAGGCTGTTTATATGGGCATTTTTATACTTATAACTCGTGCCTTGTGCAACCTATCTTTTCCAACTCATGCAATCATTTTTTGTGTCTGAGCACATCAGCCGAAGGCCTGAAATGTCAGATGCAAATGCAGCTGCTAAGGTATTTTCGGACTCAGCTGCTGTCTCTGTTTTTTACCCGCCTTTTAAAGTGTCAATCAGTTGGTTTCAGTGCCCGTCCAAACCCCCCACATCACCCTCCATACCTGTTTCTCTCAGGGGACACAGCACTCTGCAGCACAAAGACCACATTGTCTGTCTCACAATAAGGAGTTTTAAATTTTGAGATGCTGCTCGAGAGTCTGCCTCACAAAAGGTAAAGCCACTTCACTGATAATAACTCGGCACACATGTACTGTCAAAGCAATATTTAACATTTTAATAGATCACCAAACCAAAGTGCATTACCTTCCTGTCATTCATTGTATAGCTTGATTATGTCTTCTAACACCTAAAGTTTTTTACTTCTAGTTTTTCAGGATTGCCTTCAAACACATTGCTGCATTTGGAGAAAAACAATTGGAAGTCACTGTATTTGCATTCACTTTGAGTCATTTTTTAGAAAAACATGTTTGTTTGAAACCCTCCTCTTATATTTGTGACATCTGTGACACTCATGTTACTGACATAACTATATCTTACATCACAGTTAAGGAGTGATTTATTCATTTCAAGTTTATTTTCGTTCCACCAAAGCGAGTTCCTTCCTGAGGCTGTTTTACAGTGGCACAGAAGCCAAAGATGATTGTGATTGGTTTAAAGAAATGCCAATAAACCAGAGCACGTTCATCTCCCATCCAGGAATGCTGTGGACTAGCCAGACCCTCCTCTGCAGCGCTGTGGAGGAAGGTCTGGCAAAGTGAAACTATGTACGGTGTAATGTAGATGTAATGTGATGCCTGTTTTAAAATCTGGCTTAAGTGAATAAAGACATTTTTGAATTTCAAAGGGCGTGAGAGTTGGATTACACACCTACAGAGCCCTTTCCATGAGTCTGCATCGATGCAGATGTCACCAAAGGGAATTACCCACAGTTCAAAGCGGTGAGACCATAGGGAAATCCATCTCCTGGGCCTTGGTCATGTGGAAAGCAACCAACTTAAAATGAAAATGCAACTAAAATAGAGCGAGTCGAGCTTTACCATGCAGTGAATATCCAATCCAATTCACTTTATTTGTATAGCACACTTTACAAACACATATGCAGCAAAATAAGTAATAAGCAAAAGAAATATGAGATGACATTAAAAAAGCTAAACACAAAATTGCAATACAATACAGTATGGACTACAGACTGCAAAGTGAATTGTTCAAACACTATTTGTGCAAAAGAAGTGTGGTAGTGCAATTAATGTGAGAAGAACTATATATTTAGGCCTGCATAGTATAAGTTTACATGCGGAAGTTGAATACTTAGCCCAATATACAAAATATGATAATGTTATAGATTATTTTCTGTAGTTAGTAACCTCAATAAAACACAGACCAAACTAAGTTCAGTTTCATTTTGGGTTTAGTTTCACTTTGACCTCACTCTTTTCCAGGACAAAGCTGTTATTTGTGGTGTAGAAATATCAGAAAGAGAGAGATCAGGGACATATGTTTGCATCCAGCATATGTTTTTCTAAACTGTCTGAACATCTGGCTGTTTCTTTTTTCAAATCACTCTGTGTTTTAGTAATGTGCCGTGTTCCCAGATCTAAAAGAATATTTAGGTAAGTGTAATGTTAACATAGTTAATAGAAACGATGGGCAAAATTGTGAAACTAAGACCAACAAACTAATAAAATGGAATAAGAGATCCTAAAACCCATTGCATCAAACTGCAGAATAAGAGAAACACGTGCACATATAATCATTGTTTACATACTATAGCTTTAGAAAATTAGACATACAGTAATATAATTAAATCTTTCTGTGTGTAAGTCAATGATTATGTGACCATCTTTACAGCATGTACATGTCATATCCCTTATCCAGTATTTATGCAGTTCATTCTTCTCTCCTCTTGAAATATGATTTCTCATTTTAAGTGAAAGTAGTGTCTTCCTACAGTATACTTTAAGGGCCTCCCTAATGCTCTATAAAAAGAGTCGGCAGCAGCCCATACAGGTTGTAACCAAATGATCAAGTTACCCTGGTTGCCTGCTGGCTAGGTAACGGTCTGGAACGTTTTATTTCTTCACGTAAGTCACTCGGACGTGCGCTGTATATTAAATGTGAGCTGTGCCAATGAATAGCCACATCCTCAACGTTGTGCAATGGTTGTGTTATTCTGCAGAAAAAAAGGAGATGGATAAAAGGTCATGACGTGGGAGTAAGAGAGGAGTAATTGTCTTTTGTGTCTTTTTTTCTAAAAGTTTCCATGAATATCTGGAGCCTGCGTCAATCATGAGCCCTAAACATCCATCTCGGAACTCACACTTACATCTGTGACAGCTTGAGTGTGTGTGCCGTCATCCTATGCATGTGCCGGCAGTTGGTATGCATTGTATGTATGTGTGTTCACACAGGTGTGTACAGAGCCATGTGCTGTACATCCAAGTGCTCCAAGTCGATATTTTCCAGACTGGCACATCTGTCGTCGCTTTCAAAAAAGATGACCTCGCCCTCTCCTATGATAGTTAATGCCTCATTGAAAGCCGTTTGATACCCTGTCCTTAATTGTGGCTAATAATCCAATCACACTCTCGGTATCAGTGTGCCAAGCATCATTAAGATAAAATGGGACCATCAAGGAAGGAAGGCAGACTAATGACATTCACAAGAAAGTGGGCGTTTGGTCCTAGCTGGAGGTCCAGAGTATGGCTTTTCATTTGATATCATTGAGATTTAACGACTATAAAATAGACACTAACGCTTGCTACTTACACAAATTGGACAATGTCCTGAAAATAATGCTATTAGCACTTATAGATCACCCAGTTTCAGACAGCTGACACTTGGACAATAAAGTGAGGAGTCTACCATCATGCCAAGCACAACAGAGAAGAATATAATTCTTCATGGTCTCATGAAGAATGACGGTCAGGGATGGTGCAGATGTGCCAAGAGCAAAGTCTTGCATCGCAAAAAACATCTTCACATACATGCTTGGATAGGAGAAAAAGACACTCTGGGTTGTTTGCATTTCTTTAAACCAATCACAAACGCCTTGGGAGCATAAAAGCTCCCGATGTAGCGACGGTGGCTCTGCTAAATAATCTCTGGATGGAACTTGTTTCGGTGGAAAATTTGCATCCCGCAAAAGAAACCACCGCGTACAATATCAAATAAAGTTAACTGTTGACACAATACAGTAACATGAGTTATTTAAATTAGCTGATACATGGTTACACCTTATTATCTCTTACCAGCGGATCTCTGTGTACTGCATCCACAGAAACCCCACCAATCTGTCCCAGAACGTCCCAGTTAGAAAGGAAATGCCGTGCGAACACAGCACCTGCAGCAGAGTGTTGGTAGACACTCACTCTTTGAGTAATCTGATGTCATTTTGCAGCTGCAGCAGCCTGAGTAAAAGCTAAAAGAATGCAAGGAGAAAAGAGTTGGCCTTGAGGAGTTTGTTTTGGCGGAGCTCATTCAAATGAACAAATATGAGACCATTACAAAGCTGCTTGGCACCTCGGTATTTTTGCCGCTGCTTGATATATGCATCCTTCCCTCCAAAGCAAGCAGAGCTTTTCAATTAGGCCGGTGACAGTTGACCGTGTTGCTATGGAGAAGACTTTGATGTGCGCCTTACAACATGTTCGGCAACTGTGTTAAAACACAGGCTGTCCCAGACACCCCGTAATATGCTTGACAACAGCGGAGCCAACGTGCCCGGGATAAATTGAAGGCCAATTCACCACATGTATTTTTTAACATATATTTTATGAGGCCCACTTGGGAAACTTTAACATCCTCCAGCTGGATTAGTATGGGCGCGGGGCATCACCTTAACAACAAATCCCAGCCCAAATACTAATTTGTCTTCTACGGATGAAGGCAACATAATAATGGTGCTTTATAGAACGGAGCAATGTTTATATTCATGTTTTTTAGTGATTAGTGGAGTCTTGCTTGGAGAAGAAGATTTCAACTGCTTGCTTGTCAGTCTGCGGCGTGGAGCACACACAGCTCGTCTGAATTACTCATGAGGTGGACGAGCAAGCAGAAGGTGACCCATTTCACTGTTCTAGTTCTGTGCCCTCCAGTCTCACAGTTCTCACTGCTCACTAGGTGTGTTTCATGCAATTGTTATCATATGCATTTTTTTTTATTTCCATCCAGCAGAAAAAAACAACATGTGTGGGTTTTCTGTTGCTTGAGTTTCTGAAAGGTTTATTGAAATGTTCACCACATTTGCATACAAATAAAAGAGACTTCAGATCCAGTATTAGGGGGCCACTAAGGCCTATATAAAAGAGACTTCAGATCCAGTATTAGGGACCACTAAGGTCTATATAAAAGAGACTTCAGATAAAGTATTAGGGGACCACTAAGGTCTATATAAAAGAGACTTCAGATACAGTATTAGGGGACCACTAAGGTCTATATAAAAGAGACTTCAGATACAGTATTAGGGGACCACCAAGGTCTCTATAAAAGATACTTCAGATACAGTTTTAGAGACCACTAAGGTCTATATAAAGAGACTTCAGATACAGTATTAGGGGACCCCCAAGGTCTCTATAAAAGATACTTCAGATACAGTTTTAGAGACCACTAAGGTCTATATAAAGAGACTTCAGATACAGTATCAGGGACCACTAAGGTCTATATAAACGAGACTTCAGATACAGTATTAGGGGACCACTAAGGTCTCTATAAAAGATACTTCAGATACAGTATTAGAGACCACTAAGGTCTATATAAAGAGACTTCAGATACAGTATTAGAGACCACTAAGGTCTATATAAAGAGACTTCAGATACAGTATTAGGGACCACTAAGGTCTTTATAAAAGATACTTCAGATACAGTATTAGGGGACCACTAAGGTCTATATAAAGATACTTCAGATACAAAATAAGGGGACCACTAAGGTCTATATAAAGAGACTTCAGATACAGTATTAGGGACCACTAAGGTCTTTTCCCATGGTAGATGAGAAGATTGATAATCATTATTACATTGTTATAACTATGAAGCTAGAGCCAGAGACCAACAAGCAACATGCTTTGCATTAATGTAAATGAACTGATTCTACATAGCACTTTTCTATATATGACTGCTCAAAGCTCTTAACATAGTACAGTAACCTTTCACCTAGTCTGGACCAACAGCACTTCATTTTCTATAATAGCTACTCCGGCGGATGTCCCTCGACTCGCAAAACTGTGTTCGTTTTGTGAAACAACAATGACCTTCGAGCTAGCAAGCTACATGCTGAACATATCAAGTCTGGAAGAAAATTTAAATCGTGCAACAAGGCATTCTGCTTGTTTTTTTTCAGGGGATGATTGTAAAGACTAACAAAATATATGTTTACGGCATTTCCTCTCCAAATAGGATGTTTTAGGAACAACTGGTAGGATTGCACACACAGTAACACTGGTAAGAGACAATGAGGTGTAACCATGTATCCTGTTAATTTATATATCTCATATTTTGTAAAGAATTCACTTTATTTACAATTGTATGTGGTGTTTTTGTTTGCTGGGTGCAAATGTTCCACCACTGCTCATTAGATAAACATTCCCACACAGATGACGCAGCATTGGGAGCAATTCAGAATACACTTGGACATGGGACAGCGGGACAATGGGACTGCACGGCCAGACCAGTCTGGGAGACAACCACTGTACTACCTGGGCCAAAGCCTCCCAAACTGGAACGAGGTTTAAACCCTCAGTCTGGCTCAGTTTAGGAAGTGACATGCTTGGCCAAGAATATGATACAGTATGAAACTCTCTGGGGAACTATAAGATGTCCTTAAACAAAAAAAAATAACATGTTGTGAAATTCAGAGATGGTGGTTAGGCAGATTTAGTTTACCTTTGGACAGAGCCATGTTAGCAGCGTCAACCTTCAACCAGTCTTTATGGTTTAATGTCCACTAACGGATCAAAGCATGTGTGTGTGTGTGTATCCAAGTAATCGTACATATTATCGTGCTGTATATAACTTTTGCATATCTGCAAACTGGTCTCTCCTGATTGAAATGTGCATATAAACCCTAACGAGTGTGAGGGATAGTATAGAGAAAGGGAGGCAAGGGGGGCGAGTCAGTTGATAGTAAGCATCATTTGTTTTACAGCAGTTTGCACATGACAGAAGAAAAGCGCCGGGCTAATACAATTAAATGTCACAAGAATAAAATACAAATTAGCAGCTAATCATATGACACATTTGTGTAATTACCAGTACCTTCCAGCTGTGTTTGAAAGTTATTTTGACTTCAGGCAATTTCACCATGTAAGGAAACGCCCCCAAAACCAGGACACATTGCTTAATAATTCATCCCATTACATTATTCAACAGCGGTAGATTTTTTTTGAATGGATACTGTTGTTTTGTACTGTAACTACTGCTGTTCTCAAGTGATGTCATGTGGCACGCAAAGCTTTTCAGAGGAGAGCTAATGACCTAGGAGGCTGGGATGGAACTTTTTTTTTCTGAACTCCATCCATGCTAAGATCCCAGCCGGTTCCCCCTCATCATCCCATAATCATCTTTTTATGGTTGCTTTCTTTTAGGACTGGCTAATGTCTACTTGGATGTGTCTTACATTATGATCACCCATCATCCCGTTTTTATTCCTTCTCCATTAGGCTAAATGTTTTATTCGTCCTTGCCACTGCCAGTACATCTAAGGGAGTGTCACTGCGGGCACTCTCAACTCACAATCGTGTTTTTGAAAGGAAAGAGACAATGCGCTGTCTTGTACCATCAGTCACAGTCATCAGAGGGTCGTCTTAAGTGCAGAGAATGACTTTTATCTTATTCATCGTCTGGCCAGGGGATGGGCCCCAACATCTCTCTTGTTGTGGTGACAGCTCTGTCTCATGCACGCTCGTGCAGACATTTTAGTTTAGGTCAATGAATTTTAAGTATGCTTAATTCTAGGATGCTTGGATTATGTAAAGTTCAAAGTTATCTGCTGTTGGAATATGTGTTTATTCTACGACCTGTATATTCCCTTAAGATGCGACACACATAGACCCATTTTTGTCCTTTTTAGGGGGTGCAGGGGATCTTCATGAGGAGATGGCAGGTCAACAGTAGGTGTCACATAGAAGGTTAAAATGAGATGCAGCTCAAGTTTTTCTAGTCAAAAAGGCGACCCATTCAATGTAGGGCTTAGATATTATGAACAAAGTATATGATTGTCAATCCCATGCTCAATTAGGTCTCATAAGTTGTTTTGGGGGTTGAAACCATTTGTTAGACAGCTTTTACAATTTTTACCACTTAATTTCTACAAATGGTAAAAAATCTTTCTGAAATACCTCATTATGACACCAAGACCTTGGGATACACCATAGCAAAATTCATGCCGTGATTTGGTATCAAACCCTATTGATAGTTGGAGATTTCTGCAATAATTACGTTTTTCAACGATTGGATGGCAAGCACTTCTGTTCTGGAAACTGCTCAGAAAGTCCCTTCTCGTCAATATACCTAGCAAAGCCATGCATCCTCTGAATGTCTTTAGTTTTGTGAGTTTGTAAGTTTTCCTAGACTGTTTTTAGCCTACAAGTCACATGTTATGTTATACAAGGCCACGTTTTCTCACTACAATTGAATGGCTGTCATTAGGACTAGCGTCATCAAACATGAACACAGTTAAACTCATTTAATCCACACGAGTCTCAGCTTTCCTCCCATTGCCAAGAAGAAAATATCATCGGTGTCCATTTCTGTGATGGGTGGTCCAGTCATGTATTTGCAAAGGGCCGAGCAATACTTTTCAATGAGAGAGTAATTTCAAATTGGCCAATCATATCTTCACTCTAAATGGGCAGGGTTGTTATCGTCAACTCTATGGCGAGAGACACCTGACGTGGAGGACACACAACAGCCTAGCTAGCTAGGTTGGTTCGCGATAAAAGCCGCTAGTAACGTTACTGTTGGCGAGGAGGACCATAGCTACGAAAAGGACAATGTGGCGAAGAGTTAATTGGCAAAGTGAGACCTAAACCAGAGCTTAATTTGGTGCAGAAAACCAAGGCTCTTGAGAGGCAATTCAATTCCAGCAACTACACATGAATTTTATTTTAAAGTACTGCAATCATCATAGGATAGGCTTAGTTATTTATAATCAAAGAGGCCGCCGTGCCAACTAGTTTTACTCTGGCGGCCGCTGCCGTCATGTTAAGTTATTAACAGATAATGGAAGTGTTGGCCAGAATATGATTGAAGTGTATAAATACACACATGGCCGATAGAAAAGACTATATATAGAACACACAGCAGATAACAGCCATCACAATTACATTTTCTCAAGATTGTTAACAAATTAAGAGCCAAGCCCCAAAGTGCTCCTGTGAAGATTGATAATTATCAAATACTGCACTTATACAGTTTGTGTAGTTTATTATCACTGTGTGCATACAAAACTGGACGCTGAAAGGTAACATCTCTGCTCAACAGATTTATAGGTTAACAAGAAGAAAAGCACACCAGAGCAATACTGTATTTTAGCCCCCATCCTACAGTTCTTTGGATTTTCTCCGACCTGACAGACAAGAAGTATAATTATTTGGACGATTTGGCTAATGATACAGCCAGTGTCTGCAGACCGAGCAGTTCTATGGATGCTGTTAGGCATCTTGTCCTTAATGGCAATTCCCACAACCTCACTTTATGTCCAGATCCAACCTGTTTGTCTGAGTTGTAAATTACCAGCTGCCACCTGAAATATATGGCAATTTGCTCCCACGTTATTGTAGGCCACCACAAGGTCAGTAGCACTGCCTGAGGTACCACTTACTATTCTTCTCTGGTCCTAAACAATGAGCTCCTATCACACTGGGAATTATGCTGAGACTACTGCACATTATTGTGTCTGATGCTGTTGTTCTGCTTTCAAGAAACAATGCAATTCAATTGGCCAACTGAACTGTAACATGCTGATGATTCAGTGGATGCCATATAGTCTTTAGAGGACTGGACCTCTTGTGACATCGGTACTTAACTGAATAGGATGCACAGTAACAATGACTCTGACAATGCTTTATTTAGACTGTACGGCACATGAAACAGCTGGTTTGGGTTTTACTTCAGGGTGGGGTGACTTCATGAGGCCTAGTACATTCACTGTCCTTAGCAACCAGTAATGAAACGGAAGTCCAGGAAGCAGGAAAGCAAAACAGACAAATGAGAGGAAGATATAGAGAAAGGGGATGCGTGGGGAGAGAGACATGAGGGAAAGGTTCTGCAGGAGGTGAATCTTTTTTCAAACATCATACTCCTTCTCAAATGTGTCCAAATAGGGTGCCTTCCACTTCCTGAGGAAATCAAACAAACAAAACGTCCAAAGATTCCCCTTATGCCTTCAGAAGTTGCCTAAGAATCTTCCCATTCGTAGGTTTTTTTCAGTATTAAAGTAAACCAGTGATAAAGTGGAACCGCTGATTGCTAATTCAACGCACTTTTAATGGTACCAATTTGCCAAAATGTAAACACAGATAAGATAAAAAGTTGTAGCCCACAGATATCTTGATTCCATGGCAACATTATACTTCCTGCTCACATCCCAACAAAGTATAGGAACTGCAATTCCAAAAATATGGGCAAGCTTGTGCCTGAAATAATAGTAAGACAAAGAATTGTGGTAGGAGTAATACAATCTATTAATGACGGCTCTTTTTTAATTACTGTCAGTAATCTTTAGACATCACTAAGGCTCATAATTACACTCCATCCCTCTCTGGACTCTAGACTAGTCCAGGTTGTAGGCAGAGGTAAACAAGCTGCCATTACTGTGGTGACATATCACCTGCAAACATGACTGGAATTTATGCAAATAATTTTATTTTCTCATCACTTGAAATGGGTCTGGGAGATCTTGTAGATCCCGCTATGTGTTGACAATATTGTAATTCAAAATCTTTTCATCATGCTGGGATGAATCATGTTCAAGTTTAAGAAGCTGAATTGTACCTTGTACGATTTCATGTAAAAAATAAAAACTATTGGTTGTATATATTTATTTGAATAAAAGGGTAACCCTATTTGAAGGGGCGTGCATGACGCTGACATGACACCGTTATGACCATGACATGAAATATGTCATGAACAGAAAGAAGCCTCTAAGAATGTTTATGATGGCTGTCATGAAGTGTCATTAAGGAAATTAGGACACTTTTAACGCAAAGTTGGCATTGTTTGAGATGTTTGTGTTGTGACATCTTGACATAACATACAACACAACCTGTTATAAATTTGTCATGGCAGGCCTAATTATCACAACTTAAAGAAACTATTTAGCTTTTATGTGTTAACATTACATTAAATTGTCATAGCTAGCTAGCTAGGCTGTTGTGTCCCCCCATATCAGGTGTTGTCATAGAGTTGGTCATAACGTAGCCCGCCCATTTAGAGTGAATATGATTGACCAATGTGAAATTACTCTCTCATTCCATGTGCCAATGCGCTGCAATAGCTGCAATCGGCACAATGACTATTATTTTTATTTCCTAGCGGGATACAGTCTGGAAATGTGTCTATGGTGCACTGTAACTTTTATTCTTGTGTTTTATGTGTCTATTTTTTTTTAACTGTCTATTCATGTGTCTTACCGGTTTTTAATGCTTATGATTTTTAACTGTTTTATCTGTTTAACTGATTTTGTGTAAAGCACTTTGAATTGCCCTGTTGCTGAAATGTGCTATACAAATAAAGCTGCCTTGCCTTGCCTTGCCTATTCTAAAATTCCACTTTTACAATCTCCTCGTCCAGACTTTTATGAAATGATGTCGTTCATCTGATCACAATGTAAGACATCCTGGACTTTAACATAGTTGATTTAAAATCAGCTAGCAATTAATGTGAGCTACAGTTTCCCTACAATGCAGCACTCTCGCTTAGAACAGTTTTGAACCAATGTTTGGACTGATTATGTTCACATTCGCACAGACTACCTTGAGAAGTTGCATTTTATTTTGGAGGGGACTGTAATCCACCCAAGCATTCATGCTTTTGATGGCAGTGAAACAATTAAACTACTCTTGTAAGTAGCAGGAGGTGCAGGTAGAGAACACAACACATGCTGAGAATCAGCAGGTGGGTTAATCCATAGATACTAGTAGTAGAAGTAGTAGTGTTTATTCCAATCTTGTACATTTTTTCTTATCTTTTTTTCTCTTCATTTCTTATAGTTGGTCACATATATTTATTATTTAGTGTATATTTGTGTGCTGTATTTTGTTGCTGTAGCCCTTAAATTACCAATTTGGGATCAATAAAGTCTACCTAAACTAATCTAATCTACTCTAAATAAATAATAAATAAATAAATAGCTGGTTTAGCTTGACAGATGCCGGATTTTATTAGTTCAAAAAATCAAAAAAAGTAATTTATGATGTCGATATATAAACTCATATCGTCCGATATTCTGCCCTAGCCCATTTTTCAGTGTAACTTCATGCTTTAGCTTTTTCTAGGTGGGCACAGGAAATTGGATTTGTGATGTTGAAACATACAATATGTGAGGTAGTTTTAGTGGTGGTGCCTTTTAACACCTCACAGTTAAATAGCCAGGGCTTCCTTGTATATCCCAGGACAGTCATATTAACTATCAACAGATTAGCAGGACTAAGGTAAGCCTGTTAGCATTTTGTCCTGTTAGCGTGAGTATTTATGTGGAAACACAAACCGGTCCCTGTTCTCTCGATTTGTCGACAGGCTGGAACAGGAGTGTGTTTGATCAAGTGAGTAAGCTTCTCTATGACCTGTCAGGACTGGGGTCCGGTACCAATGGACGAAAAGGATCCTGTTTGATGTGTCCGCCGTAGGGGCATGACGCCTGACGGCCTGGGCCATAACTGGAACTCTTGTTTGTGTTTGTCTGGTTTTGATTCCCCACCCAGGGAGAAATGACCCTGTGGGCGAGCTCCGGTTTCACAGGCAGAATTCAAACAACTTCTGCCTGAAGGATCTAGACACCCTCGCTGCAGTAGGGGCCAATTAGGATCAAGTGTCGGCCCGTTGACATGTGAAGGATGGAATGTGTGAGAGTTTGGTCAAACAAGGATAGGGAGGTAGTGTTGCTGATGACAGGCTTTGTCTCAGACACGGAAGAAGGATTTAAAACACATGGCCGGCCACCAGAAGGAAAGCTTCACTTCCAGGCTGATTGGCTAATGTCAGCCGTTCTCAGTCTTTCTTATCTGTCTTATTTGTTCTTTCATTCTCTTTGCTTTCCATCCTCCCTGCTTGATTTGTTGATTCACAGGCTGACGTGCAGCATAGTACACATTTGAGCTGCTTGTACTTTACTTGAGTCTTTTTTTTTCAGGCCACTGTCTACTTTTACTCCACCACATTCATCTGACAGCTTTAGTTACTAGTTACTTTAGTTACTATATTTGTTTTAGGGTCAGCAAAAAGAGTGTAGTTTGGATTAAAACACTCCTAAAGAACATGCATTTCTTGGGGAAAGTAATTTGTTTTCCCAGGAAGCCAACGCCCCTGCGCGGTTTGAAAGTCCTGTTTTTATGACCCGACCATCCATCCAGCACCAGTCAATATGGTGCATATAGTAATAATACAGTACATGTCAGAACAGTAGAAACAGCCGTGCTAACACACCAGTCCCTGCAGGCTCGTGTCTCATCTGTTCACATCAAAACATCATCAGATCTTCTAAAGCAGCCATCTTGAGCGCATCAGCAAACGACTCTTCAAGAACGCAGATTTGAATGGGTATGCCCATTCCGCGCATATTAATCTTGCGTTTGGCGCTTCCGTAATGGCGGCGTTTTATTATGTGGAGAACAACCCGCTGATGCTCTCGCTGGCCTCTCCCTTGTCCCGGCGTGTTTTTCCTCTGCGCTCACGTTGGCAGCTGTATCTTTTAATGAGATCAGACTTCATTAACGAGGGGCCCGTCATCACCTTCCCCAGGTCTTTTAACGCAAACGCTTCAATTAGCCGCAGCGGATGGTGGCAGATTGGAGTTGTTAGGTGCAGAAAGGAGAGGCGATGGCGAAATGAATGAGCCTAATGAAGCTGGAGTGCTTTGAAAAGTTTGTGTTGAAGAAATCTATATTTTCATGTGTGAAACTGTCGTGTAAGTAGAGTACATGTGCTTTGTTAGTCACTTCCTAAAAACATTTTAATGTAAAAGCTTGATTTAATGTAAGGTTGTGTTGTTTGTCTTTTTCATCACTTATTTGAGGTTTTGTACAAATAAAGCTATTATTATTTTACATCTGTGTGTGTGTGTGTGTGTGTGTGTAGAGCTGTGCTGACCATGTGTGTACAGCAATCTACAGTAAAGCTCCCAACCGAGTCAGTAGTCATGGGGAGGCAATTTGTTTCTCTTTAGGCACATATGTGAATGTTCTGTGTCTGAGAGGTTGTCATGGCAACGACATGCGGAAAAACGTCTGCCGTGTCACTATGGTGATAGATTTCATGAAGCTTCTGATATGGTAAGTGCAGGCACATCTGTGTAAAGTAAACACAGTATGAAGCTAACAGGACAAATGCATTGGATGTATCCTTTGTATTCAGATATGCAGTCTGGTTGAATGTACTGTATGCCTTGATGCTTATAGCTCACGCCTGCAACTCGGGGAAAAGCAGTCCCAGAGCAGCGTGGGGAGTCTAAATGTGTCTAGCTGTGGTTTGAAGTACATCACAAACACAGCCGCAAGGTGCTGGTTTTGAGTCACGTCAACAAAGAGCCATGGCTTGGAGATGAGTCTGAGGGAAATTTAGAAAGCCTGTGTTGATCGCTTGAAAGAAGAGAGACAGCATTTGATTTTGGCCCAAAGGACATTGTCCAAACACTGTTAGAACACGGTTTGTCTGTTTGAACTAAACTGTTTCCCTTTTTTAATCCTCTTAATATTTTCAAAGCTGTGGCTTTCTAAAATGACTTGGCAGCTTTTCTTCTTAAAGTGGGATCCACTTCGATGCATGACATTAGCGGTCTATCTTAAAGGGAAAATATGCTGGATTTCAGTTTTTACAGTGGAGCTGCAACAATTAATTTATCAGTTGACAACCATTACATTAATCGCCAAATTACTGTGGTAATTGATTGATCGGTTTGAGTCTTTTTATTTAAGATTCTCTTCTTCTAGGTTGTGAATATGTTCTAGTTTCTTCTCTCTGTGACAGTACACTATTTTTGAGTCTTGGACAGAACAAGGCATTTGATGACATCATCTTTGGCTTTGGAAAACACTGATCCACATCATTAAACATTTTAGAGACCAAACAACTAATCCATTAGAAAATATAGCAACAGACCGGGGATCATGTCCGGAGTGTCGCATTTCCTAAACTCAAACGCCGGTTTAGTTGTTTACTAAAGCCAACCCTATTCTTCTTTGCCAAAACCCAACCGGTTCTTCTTCTCCTAAACCCAACTTGTTCTTCTTTTCCTAAAACTTACCGGTTCTTCTTTTCCACAACTCAACAGTTCTTCGTTTCCACAACCCAACCGGTTCTTCTTTTCCTAAACCCAACCGGTTCTTCTTTTCCACAACCCACCGGTTCTTCTTTTCCTAAACCCAACCAGGTCTCCTTTTCCTAAACCCAACCGGTTCTTCTTTTCCTAAAACTCACTTGTTCTTTTTTTCCACAACTCAACCGTTCTTCTTTTCCACAACCCAACGGTTTTTCTTTTCCTAAACCCAACTGGTTCTTCTTTCCAAAACCCAACTGGTTCTTCTTTTCCTAAACCCAACTGGTTCTTCTTTTCCAAAACCCAACCGGTTCTTCTTTTCCTAAAACTTACCGGTTCTTCTTTTCCACAAATCAACAGTTCTTCATTTCCACAACCCAACCGGTTCTTCTTTTCCTAAACCCAACCGGTTCTTCTTTTCCACAACCCAACCGGTTCTTCTTTTCCTAAAACTCACTTGTTCTTCTTTTCCACAACTCAACCGTTCTTCTTTTCTTAAACCCAACCGGTTCTTCTTTTCCTAAACCCAACTGGTTCTTCTTTTCCTAAACCTAACCGGTTCTTCTTTTCCTAAACCCAACCTGTTCTTCTTTTCCTAAACACAACCTGTTCTTCTTTTCCTAAACCCAACCGGTTCTTCTTTTCCTAAACCCAACCTGTTCTTCTTTTCCAAAACCCAACCAGTTCTTCTTTTCCTAAACCCAAATGGTTCTTCTTTTCCTAAACCCAACCTGTTCTTCTTTTCCAAAAGACAACCGGTTCTTCTTTTCCTAAACCCAACCTGTTCTTCTTTTCCCAAACCCAACCGATTCTTCTTTTCCTAAACCCAACCTGTTCTTCTTTTCCAAAACCCAACCGGTTCTTCTTTTCCAAAACCCAACTGATTCTTCTTTTCCTAAACCCAACCTGTTCTTCTTTTCCAAAATCCAACCGGTTCTTCGTTTCCAAAACCCACCGGTTCTTCTTTTCCTAAACCCAACTGCGTGTCACATTTCCTAAGCTCAACCGTTGCTTTCTTCTGGCGATAACACGCTAAACGGTGTTCACACGCCAAATGGTGATAACACGCCAAGTGGCGTGTATGTGTACGCCCGCTGTATGCAGACATACAGTAAATTAAAAGATGCACATCAGGTCACTTTATAGGAGCTGTCCGTTCAGCACCACAGCTGTACAAGACAGCAGCAGCAGTTACTTTTCCACAGTGTCCTCCAGCTTGGGTTTTGTATTTTTCCTCACTATTCATGGCTAATAGACGACTTTTGTTAAATAACAGCTGTTTTAACGCTTGGTAGCTAACGCTACCTTACTTTAGCTTAGCTGCTAACAACTTTAGCTTAGCAGTTAGTTATGTCGGCCCCCTCTCCGACTTTCTCCTGCTCGGTGTGTGAGATGTTTAGTTACTCCTCTGCATCCTTTAGCGGTGATGGCGTGTGTAACAAGTGTAGTTTATTTTTGGACGTGGAGGCGAGGCTTAGTAAGTTAGAAGTCCGGATCCGCACCATGACAGATCAGTCGTCAGTTACTGTAGCTAACCTCCCCCCGGTAGTCAGCACGGGCCGGCCTGAGCCTGAGTTAGCCTCTGGTAGTTCCTCGCGAACTCCGGAGCAGCCAGGACATAGTGGCTGGGTTACTGTGCGAGGACGAGGAAGAGACAGTCGTAAGCTTTCCAAGAGATCGGACCGCCACCAGCCTGTTAGCGTTTCTAACAGATTTTCCCCACTCAGCAACCCCCCCGCTGAGAAACCAACTCTGGTTATCGGCAGCTCCATTCTGAGAAACGTGAAGTTAGCGAAGCCAGCAGCCGTAGTTAAGTGCATCCCGGGGCTAGAGCGGGCGACGTTGAGTCTTATCTGAAACTGCTGGCTAAGGATAAACGTAAATACAGCAAGATTGTTATTCACGTTGGCGTTAATGACTCCCGGTTACGGCAATCGGAGGTTACTAAGATTATGTTGAATCGGTGTGTACATACGCGAAGTCAATGTCGGACACCGTAGTTTTCTCTGGACCCCTGCCAAATCTAACCAGCGATGACACGTATAGCCGCATGTCGTCATTTCGCCGCTGGCTATCGAGGTGGTGTCCAGATAATGATGTGGGCTTTGTGGATCACTGGCAGTCTTTCTGGGGAAGACCTGATCTGATTCGGAGAGACGGCATTCATCCCACTTGGACTGGAGCAGCTCTCATTTCTAGAAACATTGACAAGTGTATTGGTGGACCTAATCCTTGACAATCCATAGTTGGGACCAGGAGGCAGAGTCCCAGTCTAACACACTTCTCTGCTCCTTTATTCCAGGTGTTACCTAGTAAAAATCCCATAGTGACGGTGTCTGCCCCCCGACCATTAAAATTATTTAAATCAAAGGTAAACAGAAGAGGAGCTGTGCATGAAAACCTCATAACAATTAAAACCACAAGTGCAATAGTTCAAAAGAATAGGAGAATTAAATGTGGACTCTTAAACATCAGATCTCTCTCTTCTAAAGGGGTACTAGTAAATGAATTAATATCAGATTCTAATATTGATTTATTTTGTCTTACTGAAACCTGGCTGAGTAATGGAGAATATGTTAGTCTAAATGAGTCCACCCCCCCAGTCATATTAATACTCACATTCCTCGAGGCGCAGGCCGAGGAGGTGGAGTTGCAGCTATCTTTGATTCCAGTCTACTAATTAGCTCTAAACCTAAACTAAATTATAACTCATTTGAAAGTCTTGTTCTTAGTCTTTCACACCCAAGTTGGAAATCAATGCAACCAGTTCTATTTGTTATAGTGTACCGAGCACCTGGTCCATACTCTGAATTTTTATCCGAATTTGCAGAGTTTTTATCGAACTTAGTGCTAAAAACGGACAAAGTTCTTATTGTAGGGGATTTTAATATTCATGTGGACGATGAGAATGATAGCCTTAGCACTGCGTTTATCTCTCTATTAGATTCCATTGGCTTCTCTCAAAGTGTACATAAACCGACTCACCGTTTTAACCACACCCTCGATCTTGTTCTGGTATATGGTGTTGAAATTGAACATTTAATACTGTTCCCACAGAATCCCTTCCTATCTGACCACTGTTTGATAACTTTTGAGTTTATACTGCTGAACTACACGCCGTTAGGCAAAACATCCTATACAAGATGTCTATCTGATAGTGCTGTAACTAAATTTAAGGATGTGATTCCATTAGCATTTAATTCATTACCAAGTCCCAAAGTAACGGAGGACTCCTATGCTAATTTCAGTCCATCCCAAATCGATCATTTTGTTGATAGTGCAGCAGGCTCGCTGCGAACAACACTCAACTCTGTTGCCCCTCTAAAAAAGCAGATAATAAAACAAAGACGGTTAGCTCCATGGTATAACACTGAAACTCGCAAATTAAAGCAAATATCACGGAAACTTGAGAAGATTTGGCGTTCCACCAAATTGGAAAATTCTCGTTTAATCTGGCAAGATAGTCTTAAAACGTATAGGAAGGCCCTCCGTAATGCCAGAGCAGCGTACTACTTGTCGTTAATAGAGGAAAATAGGAACAACCCCAGGTTTCTTTTCAGCACTGTAGCCAGGCTAACGGAAGGTCACAGCTCTACTGAGCCAAGTATTCCCACAGCTCTTAGTAGTAACGACTTTATGAGGTTCTTCAATGATAAAATTATAACTATTAGAAGCAAAATTCACCCAGACCTGCCTTTAAGTGGCACTGACTTATCTCTAAACTTAGGAACTTCAGAAACAGCTGTAAAACCAGATATATGTTTAGACTGCTTTGCTTCACTTGATCTTTATCAATTTAATTCAATTATTTCTTCATCTAAGCCATCAACCTGCCTCTTAGACCCTATCCCGACTAGGCTACTTAAAGAAGTTATACCATTAGTCAACACTTCTCTACTAGATATAACCAATCTATCTTTATTAACAGGCTATGTACCACAGCACTTTAAAGTAGCTGTAATTAAACCTCTTCTGAAAAAGCCCAACCTTGATCCAGATGTTTTGGCCAACTATAGACCTATATCCAACCTTCCATTTCTCTCTAAGATTCTTGAGAAAGCAGTTGCCAAACAGCTGTGTGACTTTCTGCATGGCAACAGCTTATTTGAGGATTTTCAGTCAGGATTTAGAGTTAATCATAGCACAGAGACAGCACTTGTGAAAATTAATAATGACCTCCTAATTGCATCAGACAAAGGACTTATCTCTGTACTTGTGTTATTAGATCTTAGTGCTGCATTTGATACCATTGACCATCATATCTTATTACAGAGATTGGAACATTTAATTGGCATTAAAGGGACTGCTCTAAGCTGGTTTAAGTCTTATTTATCAGATCGATCTCAGTTTGTTCATGTTAACGATGAATCCTCTGTGCATGCCAAAGTTAGTCATGGAGTCCCACAAGGATCTGTGCTCGGTCCAATCCTGTTCACTTTATATATGCTTCCTTTAGGCAATATTATCAGGAAGCACTCCATAAACTTTCATTGTTATGCAGATGATACTCAATTATATCTATCGATCATGCCGGATGAAACTAATCAGTTAGCTAAACTTCAAATGTGCCTTCAGGATATTAAAACCTGGATGACCTGTAATTTTCTAATGTTAAACTCAGATAAAACTGAAGTTATTGCTCTGGGGCCCAAGCACCTCCGTGACGCACTATCAAAAGAGATAGTTACTCTGAATGGCATCACCCTGGCCTCCAGCTCCACTGTGAGGAATCTTGGAGTTATCTTTGATCAGGACATGTCCTTTAATTCCCACATAAAGCAAATTTCAAGGATTGCCTTTTTTCACCAACGTAATATTGCAAAAATCAGGAATATCCTGTCTAAAAATGATGCAGAAAAACTAGTCCATGCATTTGTTACTTCTAGACTGGATTACTGCAATTCTTTGTTATCAGGCAGCTCGAAAAAATCCATAAAGACTCTACAGCTGATCCAGAATGCTGCAGCACGTGTTCTGACAGGAACCAGGAAAAGAGACCACATCTCTCCTAGCTTCTCTGCATTGGCTTCCTGTAAAATCTAGAATAGAATTTAAAATCCTTCTTCTCACCTACAAAGCTCTTCATGGTCAGGCTCCATCTTATCTTAAAGAGCTCATAGTACCTTACAACCCTACAAGAGCACTACGCTCCCAGAATGCAGGGTTACTTGTGGTTCCTCTAGTCTCTAAAAGTAGAACGGGAGCCGGAGCGTTCAGTTATCAGGCTCCTCTCCTGTGGAACCAGGTTCCAGTTGGGGTTCGGGAGGCAGACACCGTCTCCATATTTAAGAGTAGGCTTAAGACTTTCCTCTTTGTTAAAGCTTATTGTTAGGGCATCAAATTGAATATTGTTAGGGAGTGAGGAGTCGCAGCGTTCGCCTAACCCGGCCCACCTACTTCTCGTCATAGTTGTCTGATTTATCTATCATATAATCAAGCATATAATTAAACTAAAGGGAGACTTGGCATACAGCCCGATCCGGTTGGGGAGAGTTCTAGCCTGACCAGGCCCCTCTCTTTACCCTGTCTCTCTTGGTTATGCTTTGATAAAGCTTATAGTTAGGGCATAGAATTGAATATTGTTAGGGAGTGAGGAGTCGCAGCGTCCGCCTAACCCGGCCTACCTGCTTCTCGTCATAGTTTTCAGATTTATCTATCATATAATCAAGCATATAATTAAACTAAAGGGAGACTTGGCATACAGCCCGATCCGGTTGGGGAGAGTTCTAGCCCGACCAGGCTCCTCTCTTTACCCTGTCTCTCTTGGTTTTGCTGTAATAGTTTTAGACAGCTGGGGACTTCCTTTGACACACTGAGTTCCTCTCTCCTCTATCTTCCTATCTTTTCATTTATGTGCACCCATGTCCCAGAAATGCGTGTTACTAACCTAGCTCTGGGGAGTCATTCCCCAGAGTCCTTATGTTCTTTTTTTCCCCAGCATGTTCCCTCGGATCAGGGATACTCCAAAATTGTGGTAGCAGCTGTCGCCATGGTCCCACTACACGTTCTGCGGTGCCATGTTCATCTGCTACACTCTGCGGTGCCCAGCTACATCCTGCTGTGCCTTGTACTGCCGCACAGTGCCCTGCTATGCCATGAACTATTACAAAGAACTGCTACAAACTACTATTTTTTCTATTTTTGTTATTTCCACTAACCCCAACCGGCCCGTCAGACGCTGCCTACCAAGAGCCTGGGTCTGTCCGAGGTTCTGCCTAAAAGGAAGTTTTTCCTCGCCACTGTCGCACTGTTGCTTGCTCTGGAGGAAACTACTAGAACTGTTGGGTCCTTGTAAATTCTGGAGTGTGGTCTAGACCTACTCTATCTGTAAAGTGTCTTGAGATAACTCTTGTTATGAATTGATACTATAAATAAAATTGAATTGAATTGAACAACTGTCAGACTGAATTTTGTGAAATCCATGAAATAAAATTTTCTCATTACAAACAATTACAGAAGATGGGAATCATTTCAAAGACGTTTTAGCTATCTATGATAGTTTGAATGCTAACGTAAGCTCAAAACGTCATTCCAGTGACAGCCTTTGTTGTGTGTGATTGCTAGCTTGTAGCTAGCTAAGCTAGCGTTCATTTCAAAATATGTTTTAGCTATCTATGGTTGTTTGATTGCTAATGTTAGCTCAAAACGCCATTCAAGTGACAGCCTTTGTTGTGTTTGATGCTAACTTGTAGCCAGCAGTGAAGCAGCTTCGTTACTTAGGTCCATTTTTACTGTACTGACATTGCAGAAGTCTCTCGTTAGCATCTTATATGCTACTTGTCGCAAAGTGACATCTGCACTCACCTCACATTGAGCAGTGACAAGGGGACCTACGTTATGGCACATTGCATTTCTTTTTTTAGATAATTGTTTGGGGCATTTTTAGCCTTCATTTTTACAGGAGAGCTGAAGACATGAAAGGGGAAAGAAAGGGGGGAATTACATGCAGCAAAGGTCCGCTTGCGAAGGAGCAAACCTCTATGTTAAGGTGACCAGATTTCTCTGACAAAATCCGGGGACATTTTCAGCTCAGAGGAGTATTTACCTCCAAAACACGTCATGTTTTTACACGTCACACGTCAAGTGTCTGACAACATTATGGAAAGGATTTCTAAGGAGCTCGACCTTTCTGTTAAAGATTTAGATCCTTTTTTAAAACATAAAAGTCCGCGAAATTGTGTTCGCTAAACCCACCAGACTCCATGTAAATAATCAGTGATTTTAGCATCGTAAAACACGGCTTTCTAAAACATCTCTGAGCACCGCTGGCTCTGGCTGTCTTGAGTCTGAGGATGTAGGGTGAGCGACCATCGGCTACGTTTTGTCAGTTTTTTCTTTCTTTCATTCCAATTTCGGGTCTGTCAGTCACAGTGAAATCCGGGGACATTTCCGGGGACAGATCCAGCCGGGGACAGGTCACCGGGGACTGTCCCCGGAAACCGGGGACGTCTGGTCACCCTACTCTATGTATGGGGGCCAGCTGCATTGAATTTGTGGCACGCTGCTCTCTGTTTACATTATTTTCCAGGCTTACGTTGCTTGGTTAGCACAATGAGATCATGTTATAAAGCACAGCCAAAACGATTTGTCATAAACTAAGTAACAATAGTGTTAGCCACAATGCTAACATCATTGAAAAAAGCCAAACGGTGCTGTTTCTACTGCTTTAGGGATTCAAAAGCAACCTGTTTTTTGCAGATTGTCACTTTTCTGAGAATACTCTGTTAGAAGGAAATATGTGAAGTTGAAGCTAACTCTGACAGCTGTGTGGAAGCTAACATAATCTTTAGCTGTCTCCATAAAACTCCCAACTAAGCTCCTATAACTCGCGACGCAGTTAGGAAACCATAACAAGCTATTCATAACATAAGCATTTTGGCTCGGTTGATTTTTAAAGTCATGTTAAAACTGTTTCCCATCCCTTCCTGTCACTCCCCCCAATGTGAGCTGACCTGTTTCTCACACCCGTAACTTATTGTTAATCAGACCAGACACAAGAAGAGGGAGATTAGCTAGCTAACGTTAGCCAACCTGTTTATCAAAAATATCAATTTCAAATTTGAATTTTAGCAATCAAATAGTAATGATTTTTGTTTGATTCAAATTATATTCAACTTTCGGAATTCGTTCCCACAGCCCTTGTACACATACAGTAGTTGGAGTGGTTCGAGGTTGGATCACGTTCTCACCACAAACAAACTGCTCCAGAGCTTCGATTGATTGTTTGGTCCTCTTTTGGAGCGATTGCTGCCTTCCCACTTGCCCAGACGCACCGCACCAAGGCGGAAAACAAACTCTAGTGCGATTCATCTGTACTAAATGAGACAGGTGTGAAAGCCTCCTTTGTAATGCTGCTATAGTTTTAGACTGCCAGGGGACTTCCTTTAGCACAAAGAGCCCCCCCCTCTCTCTCCATCTGTGTGCATTAACGTCCCAGTAATGCATGCAACTATTAGCATTAGTTCTTTCATTTTATGTATTTTTTTCATCTGTGTTTTAATTTTGGTCTTTGAAGCAATTTGGGATGCATGCTTGCATCAAAGTGCTGTATAAATAAAGTTGAGTTCATCACTTAACTTTGAGGCCCTATTTTGAAGAGGGTCCCTGTTTCAATTTTTTACCTTAATCTATTCAGTGTGGTGCTTAGGCGAGGCCTACATGTCGCCAAAATTATTTGGCCTACTACATCAAAGTTATACCACACAGCAGATCTGGAGCAATATTATTCCAGTATATAGAAACTACACACATTGCATTGAGACCCCCTTGCATGTCTGTGATTTGTTAGACATTCTGTTTCCATTACTGTAAACATGCAAGCCAATGGTCTGCTGGAGTTTCAAAATAATAATCAGCCAGTTGATGGCGCCAAAAGCCCTTCAAATTTCTAATGTGTGTCGTCCGCCTGAAAGACTGTATTCAAGTTAAGTCAACTTTCTTGTCAATTCTCTTAAAATATGTGCCAGATTTGAGAATGCATTTCTCTCCGACCCACAGCGCAATACGTACATAATGTATACAAAGCATATACAACACAAAAAGTAAATTCTAAATTCTATTCCTTTACTTATTACTTTTAAATTGAGGCTACACATAGTAGATTATTTAGGTGTTCATATAATGTAAATTATGTGCACTCAATTATCTTATGTATTTCAGTTTGTGGGTTGATCTTGTGGAATGGTCTAAACCAGGGGTCTTCAACATTTTCTAAGCCAAGGACCCCTGAAGGAGAGATGGAGAAAGGACCCCCTACTACATTTATTGTAAAAAAGTAAGTTGCAAACTGAACCTACATTAATGTGCAGGGTGAAACTTTTCTACATTGGCATGGTGGCCCACTGTGGACTCACAGCCAGAAGGTACAGGGTTCCAACCCTGGTCTGGTCTTTTTTGTGTGGAGTTTACATGTTCTGCCTGGTTATCTCTGGGTGCTCCAGTTGTCCCCAACACTAAAAACATGTTCCCCTCCCTCCATACCAAGCTCATGCGTGTAGAGCGTCTGCTGTCGTAATTCATCACCCAGGTGAGTGCTACGTGTGTCCATGACAAAGTGTTATATAAATGTAATTAATTTATTACACATACTTTTTGCATAGAATACTAAGCTATTCAAATAGCCTAATACTTCTTGGCATGATTTTCTAAATCATGTTTTAATGTTAAACATACGTGTGGCACAGTGCATTCTGAGGATGAACTGTATCTGTGGATGGCTACTTCAGTGACCATAGGCCAGTAAGCATTATCATCAGTGGGGATTTATATTTGATTTATATTTGATTTTATATAGCTTGGATTCATGTTGAGACTTTAACAATAATTTGGACCTCTTTGGGTATACATTGAAATCATACAATTCAATGATATACAGTTCAAATATAGATTCAAGAAATAAATACTTGACCAATACAGGTGACCTGCACATATAACTAGGAATGAACACACAGTGTATTGTTGTGTTGTTTAAATTATTGTATTATTGTATGACTTAAAATTTTGTGTGCCGTATAAGCATATCTATTTCTTTTTGTATGTAATAATATGATATTGTAAAGTAGGGGCGGGGCTTTGTAAGCGTTATGCTTCTGCCTGCTCCTTCTTAAATCCATCTTTTTTGGTTTTTTAAGATGGATTTGGATTGATTTGTATATGATTTTCTTATATTTTAGTGTTTTTATCACTTTTTTTTCTTTTCGTCTTTTACAGTATGAGATTAATAAAGCAAACAAATTAAAAGTGTTAGCTACATTGTAAATTAATATAATACAAAAACTGTTGTTAATGTTGTTGTTGTTATTATGAGCAAAGATTATTTTTTTATTTTTATTTTATTATTAATTATTTATTGTCATTGTGTTCAGAGTAGAATGAAAAATCTCTTAGCCACTCTTCAGCTGTGTGATAAAATATGGGACTAAATCACACATAGACTAATAGAGCATATTAATAAGAGCATCACTCAAAGAAATAAATCCATAAAATAATGGAAACTGTTCTGGCAGACCATTACCCAGACTTATTCCTGTAATAAAAAAACGGAAAATGTTGTGTGTAGCTACAGTTAAAATACGGACGGTTTTTACTGTTATTTAAGATATTCTCACAGAAAGCTGCTCAATTAGTACATTTCTGAAATGAAGTCAGTTCTTTATTTATTAAAACCTTTTTTCAACACCTGTTTTATGCTTTTGACGCTTTTTGTAACTTGTTAACACTATGACATTTTTTTTAAGGCTTTAGTTTAGACACTTTTTTGGTGCTTTTCACTCCCACTAATCCAGTTAATAATTTCCGATAATGGCGTTGTGAACAAGGGGGTAAGCAACCAGCTCCTATGGCGCCATTTTAATGCTACCAAGCCATCACCCGCATTCCATTGACTGCAATTCATTTTGGCGCCACTTTGACAGCTAATATCTTTACATCTGAAGCGTTAAAGCCTCCATTTGTCTGTTGTTTATTTCTAAAGAAACACGACAATGTATAAAATGCTCCACTACCTTGTAGCTCACGTTAAGGCTCCGTAGCAGATGTTTTTGTGAAAATAGACTAACGATTGTGTCTTAACCACCAACTTGATGTTGCATAGTTGATAAATCACCGTATTGTCAGGAGAAGCACGCAGACAGTTTCGACTTACATTAGCTGTTTAGGTTTAATTACTAATGTTAATTAGCATGTTTAATAATTAACCTGTGCCTATGTTATCTCCTAACATATACCTGCGCTCTCCATCTCTGCTCACATTCAGAATGATTAAGATTTCACAGCTACCAGAAGACTTTAAACTTTAAGACAGTTTGCCACATCACATCTACGGATAGACAGTTAAAGAAATGGACCAACTGATCACGTTGCGCTGGACGGAGACCAGTGAAGGATGTTAGAAGCACTTTTCCGGTGCTGGCTTAGCGTTACTGCGCAGCCTCCAACTGAGCTTGACAACGTAGATGTGATGTGAGCAACCTGTCGGAAAGTTGTAAGTCTTCTGGTAGCTGTGCCAAGAGAAATCTCAATTATTTTGAATCTTGCAGAGATGGAGAGCGTAGGTATATGCTAGGAGATAACATAGGCACAGGCTAATTATTGCTAACTAACATGCTAGTTAACATTAGCAATTAAACCTAAACAGCTAATGTAAGTCAAAACTGTGTGCAAGCTTACCCTGTACTATACGATGATTCCTCTACTGTGTGACAGTAAGTTTGTGGTTATTGCACAATCTTTAGCCTTATTTTTTCAAAAACACTTACTACGGAGCCATAACGTGAGATACAAGGTAGTGGAGCCTTTTATACATTGGCGTGTTTCTTTAGAAATAAACAACGGACAAATAGAGTCTTTTAATGCTTCAGATGTAAAGTTATTCACTGTCAAAGTGGCGCCAAAATTAATGGCAGTCAATGGGACGCTAACAGCTGGTGGTGGTTTTGTAGCATTAAAATGGCGCCATAGGAGCCACGCTTAGAGAGGAGAGGCTTACCCCCTTGCATCTACGTCGTCAGTTGGAGGCTGCGCAGTAATTTAATTTTTTTATCTATTTATTAATCCCCGATGGGGAAATTACAATTTACACTCTGTGTCCACACTTGTTAGTAGTCACACACAGTCCTGAACTGCACACACACACGTTCAGGATACATGCACTAATGGAGAGATGTCAGAGTGAGTGGGCCAGCCGAAGTAACGCGGGTGGGGGAGTACGGTGCCTTGCTCAACAGCACCTGGCAGTGCCCAGGAGGTGAACTGGCATCTCTCCAGCCACCAATCCACACTCCCTTCTTTTTGGTCCATACGGGGACTTGAACCAGTGACCCTCCGATTCCCAACCCAACTCCCTATGGACTGAGCTACTGCCACCCCCCAATGCTCAGCACTCACCAGCAAACCGGTTCTAATATCCTTCACTGGTCTCTAGTGATGCCAGAATGAAGCTTTGTGAAGCAGTGTCTTTATTTTCTGAGCCTACTGACAAAGTGTGGAGAATAAACTGAATTGGACTCTTAAAACCAAAAGCGCCATCTAGTGGGCTCAGAAAATAAAGACACTTATTCATAAAGCTTCATTTGGCCATCACTACTGGTCTCCGTCCAGAACAATGGGATCTGATGGTCCATTTCTTTCACTGTCTATGATTGTGAACAGCTCACTACTTTATTGCACACGGAGCAGAGACGGAGAACGTCTGTTAAAATATACAGTCACACAACTGTAAATACACGGATATTTCTTAAAATTAACATGTAGGCCAATGCAAAGGCAAACTTGAGAAGTAGACACATTTTTAAATAGGTGATTATGATTATGATATATCATCAAATATAGATATCCAAACACAGACTGGGTATGTTTGTGTTCAAACCCCTCCCATCGGTGGAGGACAGTGGAGGACAGATGATGCGCGAGCTGAAAAACGGAGCGCGCGGTGCAGATAGGAGCGCACTCCACAGGACACACACACACATACACACATACGCACACTGACATCCACAGACAGACGGACACATAGCCTCCTACATGATCCTCCCTGTGTGCAAAAGGAAATGGAGTTAAAATAGGCGCATTTCCTACCTCATGGACTGAATGCATTGCCGACTGTCGCTTTGGATTTGCAAAACTTCACGCCCAGACACTCAGGAGAGAAAAATGTGGAGATACACGAACTTGATCGCATGTCTGCTGGTTTTGTGTAAGGATGCGTCTTCCCACAGCAAGGTAAGGAAACACATAATGCAGGCGGGTTTTATATAGGGCCTATGTATTATTTTATTTTATTTCACTTTGGAGGATTCCCATGCATTATTGCATTGTAGCGTAGCCTATTACTCTTGTATTGAAACAAGGGCTGTTCAGAGTCAGTAATGGTCACTATAGGACCCCATAATCACTGAAGAGCTATCATTACAACGTCACCTCTTCCATATCATGGTGCCTCTGACTCAGACAAATAAGTGACTTGACAAACTTTTTTCCCAAAACCAGACATTTAGGCATACATTTTCTATCCAAAACCTGCAGAGGGTTCAGGCTATGTGCCATTTTTCTGATCCGTGGTAATCCTCCCAATGAGGGCTTTTGTGTGACATGAGTAACGATGAGTTTATGTAATGATACCTCCGGTCTGTGCCAGCAGAGTGTGGGAGAGATGGCACTCAGTGGGGTAAAAGTAATATCTGGCTGCCCTTGTTTGCACAGCTGCTGGACTCCAGTAACCCCTCACTCTCTCCCTCAGCCTAATCCAGATCCCCTCACACACACACACACACTCTCCCAGAAGACAGAGTACATGTCCAGTACATGTTGTAAGACCAGAGGCTCTGTTGCATGTGTATGGCCATGTATGGTGTGTGAGTGTCAATTTTCTGATCTGGATACAATCAGAGGCCAAATCAGCAGCAATGGATCAGTGCAGAGTAAACCCCCATTAGAGTAGGTTAGTAGTAGCAGTAGTGATAGAAAATGGTATTCCTAGTAGTACTAGCAGCAGCCATGCTACTAATTATAACAGTGATTGAAGCAGCATGTGCGAGTGTTAATGGTAATAAAGGTCTTTGTAGTAAATTATGCGGTCAAATGTCTGTTTTGGTCCAGGCCCCTTAGTTCCAATGAAGAGAAATCTTAATTCTACAGCTTACAATCAAATTTTAGATTGTGTTCTTCCAACTGTGTGGCAACAGTTGAAGTTTGTCCCTTTTCTGTTTCAATATGACGAGCACACACAGTACCATAAATAAAATATTTCCCAGTTTGGTGGAAGAACTTGACCGAACCCCACCCAACACCTGGTCCATCGGTGGTGACATCAGTGTTGGACCTCACTGATGCTCTTGTGTGACCTCACTGATGCTCTTGAGTTCTTAAAATAGATTTTATGAAAGTGGTATTGGAAAAACTATCGTTTAGGAGTTTTTTTAAATAAGCATTTTTTGTAAAAATGTCACATACCCCCTGCAGTACTCCAAAGTACCCCTAGGAGTACATGTACCCCCATTTGAGAAACACTGCCCTACATCATGACACGGCACTATTCTTCATCATGCAGCAGTGTCACAGCTCCTGTCCTGTGGCCACTGGAGATGCCCAGTCATTGATCTGGTGGCACTGGCATTGATAAAAGAAAAAAGCCCATTGATACATGGAGGGCATCAGAGGGTGGCGTGGAAACCAACACATACACCTGAGGATAACCGGTCCCAGGTCTGCAAGGCGCTAGAGAGAAGGAAACGGCAGACTGGGGTGACCACAGCAGCAGAGACAGGGTCTTCGATAATTAACTAAATTGACTTGCAGCTCGGTGGCTCAGTGGTCAGCACTGTGGCCTCACAGCAAGAAGCTACCGAGCCTTTCTGTGTGGAGTCTGCATGTTCTCCCCGTGTCTGCGGGGGTTTTCACCGGGTGCTCCGGTTTCCCACACCACTAAAAACATGTTCACTTCCCTCTCTATCAAGGTGATATGTGGTGAACGGCTAGTGTCGTACAGCTTGTGTGTGTAATGATAAAGCGCTATGTTCACCTGTCACTTTCAACTGCTTTTATATTTTAACCCACATATGGAAATATTTGTATGAACAAGATTTGACAATTAAGACAGTAACATTTTGACAGACATGTGACTAACAGAAATGGAATAATGTGTCCCTGAACAAAGGGGGGGGGGGTCAAAATCTGTATTAGGTGTGGCCAACAGCTGCATTAGGTACAGCAGCGCACCTCTTTCTCGCTAACTGTACCAGACGATCAGGTGTGCTTCTTGTCTCCCTGTGGCACTGTCTTAAGCCCCTGACACACCAACCAGACGGCCGAACCCCGGCAGAAAAGGCTGTTGGACTTATCAGCAGAAATGGGACGTACGTAATGGGACGTACGTAATGACGTACATAATACTCTGTTACTGTAACCAAGTAGATTTTTCAGATATCTTTACTTTACTTCACTATTTACTTTTGTGCTGACTTTTTACTTTTACTCCTTACATTATTAACAGGAATATCAGTTCTTTCTACGCCTTACATTTTACAAAATTGGCTCGTTACTTTGGTATGAAATAATTTCCGTGAAGTTACTGTTACTATTTCTCGAGTCATCAATACCAAATTCAGTCTAATTGGATGGGAATGTACATATTGGGATGATGTAGAGCGAGGCGGTTTTCATAGCGAATACAACCCGAAGCGAAGGGGTCTTGAATCAGCCTGAATTGTTGTTATAACGTGCTGCAAATTGTGCCGAGTGAAACAATACAAACTGCTGGCTTTCAATAATTTATTTACCATAGAATTTGAAAAAAAACTTAGAGGTAATGGCATATTTTTTGTTGTTTTCTAAAGCTATTTGTTGTTTGTTGCAGTAACTTTATTAAGTTTACGTTAATGGTCAGTTACATTTGTTCTCCTGCTAGCTATGACGATGCTTGGTTGGCTAGCATTTAGTTAAGTAACCCAAGTAACGTTAAGGTTCGCCAGCGTTTACTTTATTTGAAAATAATCTAATACTAACTGATATAATATCGGCATTTTAAAAACAAATTCACTTGTCAGTAACTTGATTTAGTGTAACAGTGCTATAGTAATCTTAACGTTACTCAAGGCCGTTCTTGTTTTTGAGACCACTTAAGATAACGTTAACGTTGCTTCAAGTCGATTTTATTTTGGACTAATGTAAACGTTGATGTCTCAAACCTCTCAGACGTAAATTGGAGGACTCATGTTTGAATTCTCACAGAATCACAATTCATATCTTGCCACTCAGTCAGAATATTATCAACCTGAAGTGACAGTTTCTGTCACAATAATCACACATGTGATGTTTTCGGTCTATTGGCAGGCATCCATTTAAAATGTTGGTAATGGCATATAGTGGGTCTATAGACTGTCATGCGGCTTGGTCAGAAACAATCTCTTTTTTACTGTATTTTACTCACTGAAACGTGAAATTTTAAGCAAGAAATAGGCCACGCAGTTGTTGAATATGTCTTCATTTCAGATTGACAAAGTTTAAAAGATTTTTGTCCGATTTTGAGAGACTCTAGTCACGCTCATCCCGCTCCTCGTTTCCGGGTTAGCACTCCACCAATCAGATTGGTCATTTGATTCCGACTGCTGGCAGTGCCCGCCTTCCGACCGAGCATGTTAGGTCGGCCAAAATGACGGACGACGGCACGGAACACACCAAACAGACAAACAGACTCGGGTCACCAACCTTGCCAGACTGTCTGACGGCCGATTATCGGGTTGGTGTGTCCCTGTCCTTAGGCGTCTCACAGTAGAGACATTGCATTGTATTTCCCTGGCCACATCTGCTGTCCTCATACCTTGAGGCACCATGCAAGCTGTTACTGTCTTTTTGACATTGACATTGTTCAAACCCTTTTCAATAAAGATCTCTGAAGTTATTTAGTTTTTTCACAAAAGTATATGTTATATACAGTGTCCTGAAAAAGGGGCCTTCCTTTTTTGATAAAGCATCAAGCATTTGCTTTTTTTTAGATGCAATGCATTGTTATTAATTTTAATACTTACAGGTGCTGGAGGTTGACTTTAAGCCATAGATGATTGCCATAATTTATGTGAAACAACATGTTATCATGCCATCTTATGTTAACATGATTTAATTTAACTGAGGATATCACATGGGGTTTGATGAAGAGTCAACATCATCCGTCTGCAGAGAGTCTCTCTGTTTGTGGTTGAAACAAAGCAGCAAGCTGTTTTAAATGAGAGACACTAATACCCCATTCACACTGAGCCAATGATCCGGAAAAAACCCTGCTTTTGGTGTAAGCGTGAATGGGTCAACATCCACCATACGACCCAGGTGCACACAGCCCCGCACGTGACCAGGGTTTTACACAGGGCTGATGTTGCTTGGCTTTGGTACAAAATGGCCAACGTGGATATTATATTTTAGGTTGTTTTACCTCCATAGATTGTGCGGATGACTTCCAGCTCCCTCACATGATTTTGACTGGTCTTGTTCCATCAACGTTACATTAACTAATTCAAAGTTCCACCATTGAATCTGCATGGGTGTCAAAGTGTGTTGCATAACAATTCATTGTAATAAAGCCAGTGGTCCATTGTAAATTATAGTTAGAAGTAAAAGATGGATGGTTGGTCCTGCAGGTCCACTTTCACCAGAATCTTATCACAAGTCAATCTAACTCAGTGAAATGTTCCCTATGTGTGCATTTGGAAGCATCGTTGGTCTTTCATTTTCTCAGGCTTCTATGCCTTCACATAGTTCTGGCCGTTTTCTCCCTCTGTGCAGATCTTTTAATCCTTTAGAGCAAGATTTATGATCCCAGATACATTTCAAATGTAGTTTGTCTCTTTTCTGGAGTATACATCCTAATTTTTGTATGATCTATGTGAAGTCTGATGAAATCCCTCTCAGGCACCATTGCCCTGTAGAGCTTAACCTCATACATACCTGGGCCCTTGTTGCAAACATGGATGAATAAATGCATGACATTCGTTGTGATTCATTAAAAATTGATAACTTTAAACCTATATTAATAAACTATAATTTCTTACAAAAAATTGTTGTTCTCAATCCTCCAAAGCAGCATAGCAGTATAGACTTGGAGCGCTCTTTGTGCAGAATGTTGATATGATATTTTACAAAAATGTATGCACAGTAATTCGTATGATATCCTACGAAATGATGGTGACTGCCAGCTTGTCCTGTTAAATATCAGTCTTTACAGTTAAATCTAGCCAAGGAAAGGTGACTGTGAGCCGGGTACAGAGCACCGTGAGGTGCTGGTCCTTTCAGAGGCCAACGTGAGCGTCATGCGGCGACGACAGTTAATTCAAGACATCAAAATGACTAGTTAAGATTAGAAAAAATATTGTGGTCACTTCACCAATTAGTATTAAGCTTTGTATCAAGAGAAACCCAGGATTTTTGAATGGCCGTGCTTCCCTCCCTCATGTCCCCCTGAGACGAGAGATCCCTGTATTGTGTGTCTGGAAAAAACCCTCAGATGACGCAAATATTGTTGTTTTGCGTCATCTGAGGCATTTTTGCCCATTTTTGCCCAGAGGCTGTGGTCTACAAGGCAGCTTCTTCTGCATGTTTTCAACCCACCCATGGGGGTTGGACTCTTTCCCCGAAGCGAGTCGATTGTCAGCCATCTTGGAGCTAAGCTACAGCTCTCTCTTTTCAGCAGCAAACTTTTACAACAGTTATGTGCATTCAAACTACCGCTGTACAGATCGGAGAATATGCAGGAAACCTTATTACAGAGGGAAAACTCGACACAGTGACCAGCACCTCAGTCAGCGGTGTTGCCCTATAACTCTAGCCGGGTAAGAGGACATCGACGGCGGTGTGTGTTAAAGCGGAAATGTCGAACAAGGGCAGGAGTTCCAGCTAAGTGTAAAGCTAACGCTAGACGACCACCTGTCCGATCCATCCTGCTTCCAAGTGTCCGATCATTAGACAACAAACTGGACTACATCCACCATCCATCTTCAACGAAACTCCCAACGCGAGTTCAGAGACTGCTGTGCTTTTGTTTTTGTGGAAACATGGCTGAACAACAGTGTACCGGACTCCGCTATCTAGCTACCAGGCCTGCTAGCAGAGCCGATGCTGCTCTGGCGGGTAAGACTAGTGGAGGTAGACTGTGTTAATACAGACACAGACCGGTGCAGAAATTGGGGGGTGCTTTTATCCAACTACTGCTAACCGCTGGTGGAATTTGTGACTGTTAAATGCCGACCATTCTACAATAATTGCGTCACAGCTGTGTTCATCACTCCAAACACTAATGCTACCATTGCGTTAGCTGAACTTTAGGAAGCCTATAATGTGTACACTAAATGTAGCCTGTTTTGTCATGTCATTTTTATAGAAGGTTATGTTTATATATTTTAAATGTGTAACACCACTTGAGCCACGGTGAAACATTGTTTTGTGTACAGTACATGGTTGAAATGACAATAAAACACACTTGAGTTGAGATGAATGCCTCACTGTCTGTCTAGATGTCTATAAACGGTAGGTGTGGCTTGGGACTTGTAGAGCAGCAAAGCAAGTGCATTCTGGAATTTGGTGTCTTTCCTCCACATGAGCCAAAAACACATTTTCTGTTTTTTTTTAGCCTAGAAAGCACACATTTCAAAAAGTAATTCATATTTCTACTACATAAGTTACCTGATTTAAAGATATATTTACCTTACCAATGGTGAAATATCTATTTAAGTAGTACTCCTTGGACAAGAATACCCATTTACCGGGTGAAAATCGTAGGTTTTCTCATTAACTTTTAAGTTCTTCCATGACATGAACTTCACTTCCCCGCTTTAAGCCCTGTGCTCTGTGACCCATCCATCCACCCAACCATTTTCCTATGTGGATCTTAGCAGCAATCAATGTGCTGCTATATCCATGACGTTCACTTCCGGGACTGCTGCGGTGCCGGATGTCACTCTTTTCGCCCGGATATCTGGTACCTTCTGCTTTCTTTGTGTTGAAATTTCAGACTCTGGTTGATTTATGACGATTGTTAACTACTTTGTAGCTCTCATCAGAGTAAATCCAGACAGGTAGCTAGACTATCTGTCCAATCTGAGTTTTCTGTTGCACGACTAAATCAACTTTTAAACGTTTTTCCGCCAAAACAAGTTCCTTCCCGAGGCTATTTTGCAGCGGCACCGTCCGGCACTTAGCACCACTCATGATGATTGTGATTGGTTTAAAGAAATGCCAATGAACCACAGCACATTTTCTCCCAAAATGTGGTGTGGACTAGACAGACCCTCCTCCGCAGCTCTGTGTAGGAAGGTCTGGGAAAGCGATATTAATGTTGAGTAATACATGTGGAATACATACAAATGACAGTAAATTTTTCCCCATAGGTATATGCTGTTGGTTCACGAGAACAGTTGTAGGACATACTTCTGTCAAAGATGAGATGAAAAAACAACAACAGAGCCAAATTGTATTTTTAAGATATTACCATGGCTATCTCATCTGACCTTGCATCGCATGCGTTGGTGTTGATGGCTGGGGTCATGTTGGAGGTCCCAGTCTAGTTTGCACAGAGGTACTTCCATATTCCTTCTGCACAGTACAATTCAGGTGCAATTCTAACTTTCACTGTGGGTGCAGAAAGAAGTGTGATGCATTGATTTATATGCAGCCCAGAAAGGGTGTGGAAGTTGGGGTTGTGGGGGTGTAGTACATGACAATATCAGTGCACTGGAGCTTGTTCCTCAGGCATTTTCTATTAAACATAACTACAGTACAATGTTTCCCTAATCCTAAATGGATAGCTCAACACGGATGAAAAGGGAAATAGGCATATTCACTTTCTTGCTGTAAATTAAATTATAAGATTGTAAGATAAATATGAACCTCAATCAGCTTATCACAAAGACAGTGAGCAACACTGAGCATGCAATAACAAGAAAACAAAGTGTTAAAGCAAGATTGTGGTGTTAGGGGGGCTTATGAGCAACACTACTGTGTAAACAAGAAATAAGTTTACATAAAACCACAATATGTAGTTTTTCATACTTTTATTTTTCCACACTCTTTCTACATGAGATATACGAGATATAAAGTGGTAATTTATGAGCTTTAGAGGTGCTGGTAGTTAGGTTTTGTTATAGGGATGGAGCCTGTTTTTTTCCCGTTTCCAATCATTGTGGTGTAGATCAGATAACGTCCTGTAGCTCCAGTGAAAACAAAGCATGTGGTCATTTTTTAAGCATGCTTTTATCGTATCAAAGTGTGCATTTCCGTCTCTTTACTTTAACACAAATTCAATGTAACATTGTTATGAAAAACAAATGATTAATGGATTTCTGAGCAGCTGTCATACTGAACAATGAACATTTCATTTATTAGCATATAAAGGACTACGACTAGCATCTGCACAATAATTGCAAAACACCGCAGCAGGTTGATTTTTTAATAAAAATGTTTTTTTGTTTTTTTTGCTCAAGTAATATTATTTCTCACTCAGCTTTGATCAACTGCCACTTTTTAACATCTCCCATAACATCTGCTGTAACTAATCATCCGGGGGAAACGCATTGGCAAAGTCCATCATTCCATTCGTTGTTGAGGTCAACACACACACACTAATAATTTGTGTCTCTTTGTGCTTGTGAATGAATTACTACAGCATGTGGATTTTATTAGGAAGCCATATTGACAACTTGATTTGTATCTGTGTGTTTTCAAAAGGGATTTTCACCCCTCACAGCACACTGATGATTAAACTGTAGGGAAATAAAGCAAATGTGTTACAAAGATCCTTGTTTAAAGGGTTTTCAGAGTCTGCAATGTTGCTGTGGCAAGAAAGGAACTTTCACAGAAGTAATTAATGAATTGATTTAAGTATTACAGTAGTTCATGAAGGACAATATGTCTTAGGTTATTATTATTTTCCTTATTTTTGTTTCCTACTGTGCTGTGAAGACTGAAAAGTCTTCAAAGTTCAGAGAGTGTCCAGATATACAAACAGACCCAGCAGGAATGTAGATATGTACCCGCAAAGGCAGCAAGTGCTTGATACACTTTGTGTTTAGCTAATTAACAGGTCCGTGCTAATGCCAGTGATGTTGTTTACAGTGTATGGTCTGAGCCACCGACCCTCATGGTTCATCTCCAGACTGGAACCCTCCATGGAATCCCCTCGTTGTACCAAGTTAACCTTTACAGGGGCACAGTAAGACACAGTGTTTATCATAAGCACCGCTAATTAGATTAAAAACCGGCGGACTCTTTGGACTGGAATGTTGTTCCCGGTTTTGGTCTTGAGTACCCTTGACAGGAGATGATGTGGATTTTAAAGAGATAGTCCATCCTTTGAAATCCCAAGCTTGATGGGCTTAATACTTATTAGAATTGTTAGTCTTGATGCCTTTTGTGCATTTGTGGGAAACTAGTTAAAAAAGCCGAATTGTCTGCAGGTCATAAGAGGTATGTGTTGGAAGATAGGAAAACATGCAGCTGATCATTTAAACTTTGCCACAGGATACCTGCACCGCCTGCCTTTTTGTCCCAGTGATTACCCGAGCTGGCAAAGCACTAAGAGGAGAGGATATCCTTGTTTATATGAACAAGGCTGCAGATACAACAGGCCAGTGCTACTGAAACATTGACTTTAACTCTGAGGCTATTGTGTGACACATCTTGTGTTTTTAGCAATCCGGAGCACAATTGGGGTTTCACTTAATCACTGTCAGGGTGTGTTAGCTGTTAAAGGCTGCGGCGACTGATCTAATAGAGCTCTCTGCAGCTCTTTTGCTCCAATTGTGCAGACATGAGCCGTGTTCTTTTTGACCTCAAACTTGACTGCACTTGAGAGGTCAAAGCCAAAGACTCAAAGCTCAAAGCATGCGTTAAATACTCGGTGCTCTTAATTATTAGCATTGTTAATTGTGTTGCCTGTTCTCATGCTGGTAGGTCAGCTCTGCATGAGATGCTGGAGGCATACCAGCACATATGATTTAACAGGAGGAGGCAGGTGCTCTGATTGGCACAGTGATTCAGATAAATCTATGCCCGGCAGTAAAAACCTGCAAGGTTGGGATTTAGTCTTTTTTTTGAATTGACAAAAAGTGACGTGCCAAAGTAAATCTGGTTGGAATTTCTCTGACTTCTCCAACTCAAAGCAACTTTAGCTGATGTCGCTATGCAGCAGTCGGTCTTTGGTTGGTGTTGAACAATGCAGCTCAGCAGGGCCGTATGCATAGCCTGCATAGCCTCTGCTAAAGACGTTTAATCTGCTAATCCACTCTGTTTTCATGTAGCTGTAGGATTTGTCAACCTGCTGCCTTTTCGCTTGACATGGGTCAGGATTGGCCCGGCTCTGCACACAGGAGTCCTGCCCCATATTAGACCTCCTCCCAGTATGTCTGCAGTAATGGAGGGGGGGGGGAGTACGCACTCCACATCTTCCCCCTTCACTCAGCCTGCATTCCTTCACTAATGAGCAAACACCACCTCCACCTCTACCACTTCCCTGTATACCTTCAGCCTGCTGCTATCCTGCCTAAAGTCTTCCTAAATTGATCAAACTACAGACATCCATTAAATAACAAGCATAACCAAAATGCAAAAGCCATAATTGTTACTACCTACGCCAGCCTTTGTTTCTGTTACAGTCATGTGCTGTAAATCGCTGAATATGTAAATAATATTCCCTATCATGTATCATATATTCTTATTTTGTCCATCAGGTGTTTAACATTGTACTTCTATACATTTGGATGACGGGAATAATTATTGTTGACTCAGTTAATTGTCAAGTCTATAACATGTTAAAAGATATGACAAATGTCTCCCAATCCAAGGTATGTATTCAATCAGCCACATTGAAAATGACGGTCTCATTCAATTGGACACAAAGTATTAATTAAAGGTTTGAAATGAAATCTCTTGTTTTTTAAACCAACAGTCCGAAAATCTTAAAATATTAGGTTAACAATGGTATAAAACAGAAAAAGGCAGCAAATATATTCCCAATTGAGATGCTATAACAGGATTTTTTGGGGCTGTTGTGTTTGCTGTTTTGACATAACCAAGAGGACTTTCTATTTAAATTGGCTTTAAACCTCTTTATCATATCTTGGAAAACGTCCTTACAAAGAAGGAATGTCGCCATTTTGGAGAGAAATTGCCAAGAGATTGGTTTATAAGGTGAATATTATCCATCGGAGGTGGTACCTCATGTATATCTTTGACCTAAGTTTCTACAAACATAATCTTCACTCTTAGAGTAATACCTCCTAACTCCTGTCACATGAGGACAGGACCACAGTTTATTAATGAAGAATCTCTTTGTTGCGGAACTCCATCTCTGATAAAGGGATACCACATGTGCGCCCACCCTGCAGAGGTCCTTAAATCTCACCAGGGAGAGATGATAATCCAATCTTCTCCAACACATGATCCAACAGGCTTTAATCCAAATAAACACACACACTGAACACATGAGGGATAGCCAAACCCAGGTTATGGATAGCCTGTAATGCTCATGGTATTAAAAGCTGCATGAACATTGAGATGTAATATACAGAATGTATTGATCTCTTTTGTTAAGTCATTTAAAAAAAGAATGACCTTTGGAACAGACAATGCACAACTGAAACCTTTTGAATATGGCGTCCATGTGGGTCAGACAAGCTTTTATTACAGTAAGGCTTTAAAGGGGAACGCCACAGTTTTAACACATCCAAATTTGTTTTCAGGTGTTGGGTAGTTCTACTGCATCTGTGAAAAAAGTTGTATAAAGCCTTTTGTGTCTCCAGTTGGAGCTGTGTGAAATCTGTTAAATTGCCTAAAGTGGACTAAAGAACGTGCATTTTAAAATGACTGTTTTCATTTGAAAACATATGTTCTTCACTTCTTGAAGTGGGGAGGTGTGGAGGTAGAGAGAAGTGAGCTTAAAGACCTCTGATGATCACTCTTTACCTGTGTTGCACATAGATTGTAAAAATAAAACAGACAACGCATCAAAAGGGAAACAAAAATATCATGGGTGACATTATTATATGATTATATGATTATATGATAGTGATCGGGCGGGCGAGTCTTGGACTATACATCCACTCAACCAATCACAAGTCAATCACAGTTGTCAATCTTGATTTTTTTTGCCACGTTTTAACAGCATCAAATTACAAACCAAAACCAAACTTTTTTAAATTTTTTTTATTTAATTAACACGTAAACAAACATCAGCATGATGAGAACTACCTAAAATGACAGAAACTAGTTTTGGGTCACATTGATTTGCTGTGTTCTTTGACTTTTAAGTTTTGCCCATTTTCCATCTGCTGACATGGAGGGATTTCTAAAGACTATGGTTACCTTCTCCTCAGATCTCTGCAGGGTAAATCCTGACAGCTAGCTAGACTATCTGTCATATCTGGGTTTTCTTTTCAATAAAGTTCCTTCCTGAAGCTATTTTATAGTGGCACTATTGTTCCGTCCGGCACTTAGCAACGCCCAAGATGATTGTGATTGGTTTAAAGAAATACCAATAAACCAGAGCACGTTTTCTCCCATCCCGGAAATGCTGTGTGGACTCGCCAGACCCTCCTCTGTTGCACTGTGGAGGAAGGTTTGGCAATGCGAGACTACCACTCAGCAGATAACACTCCAGTGCTATCTATGTCCCTCTTGATTCGTTCCTTTTCCATCTTGAACTGGAGTCATAAAGCCATGCACATTGTTTAGGACACATTTGCGTCCCGTTGTGTCTTTGCATTGACATAATATCCCATCCAAGATTTTGTTTTGCTTTCAGTCTTAACACATTATTATTTATATCAGCTAACAACATGGCCACCATAAGGGACTATTTGAAAGGACACAGCTGTTGCAAAACCTACTAAGAAATATAACCTACAAGGTTTCAGTCTCTTGTAGCCCACCCTGCACTGTGAAATAGTTAATTAGTTGACTAATTAGTTTTTTGGTTTTAGTTGTCTAACATTTATTTAGTTTTTTAATGCTTTTTCATGCTAAATGACTTATTTCCATGACACATCCCTGGTAAACACAAGATTATAGTTTATGCACCTTACTCTTTGTGGAGAAACTCAGTTTTACAGATCTTTTACTTAAATCAACTAACTGATTAGTTGACAAAATCCTAATAATTTTCTTTAATCAAGGACAGCCCTAGAAATGAGGAAAGGTGGAGATAGTGGTTAGATGGAAAAAGTGGAGAAATTCACAGAGTTCTAATTAGACCTCAGTCTGCCTACTGACCATCATTACCTGAATATTTAGAATATGAACATGAACAAATGTGCAGTAAATCTGTGTAGTTGAATTTTTGAATGCATGCCATCTCCACGGTATGCAAGCTAGCACTTGTCTCACATAGGGTGGGTGAGGAATGTGTGCTCCGGCTGCAATGCACTGCTTCCTGTTTATTAAGTTAGCCATGAGCATGGCCTGCCAAACCTCTGTCATCATACATGACGCAAAAGGCAAGTTAGGTATGCACAATAATTTATATTTGTCTTTAGGCTTTTGTCTGTGTCACACCTGCTAACGTTCAAAATACGGGAAGCTTGTGGTTATTTTTCAGGATCTCTTTCCTTGCCTTGCTTTTGTTTCCAACAAAAATGGTGCTTACCCAATGCTTGTTCCAGCTCTGCCCCGTCCTCCTATTTCCATTGCAGATTTAGTACTGCCTCATGCGTGAGGCGAGCGTGGCTGGTTGTCATAGAGACACCGCAGGAAACTGCTGTGACCTAACGCGACACAAACACGCACAGAGGCAGCAAAACACTCCTGGTTAAACTACTTAAAAACGGCGGGCTGGTTCAGGTCAACCCCCCGTCTGTTGCTAGCAATGATGACGCAGTGAATAGTGACGATTCTCTCCGACCAATTAGTAGTCTGCAGGTTTTCATGTCACCTTTTGGGTATCGCCTCAGCTTGCTTGGAAGTAAAAAATGTACCTGTTGGCCGGTACCAGGGACTTTTTTCATAAAGGAAAACCCAAAAAGGCGAGTAGAGTCAAGTCGATCAGATACCATGTAATGGAAAAACACCATAAATAATAGATTTAGATCTCATGGAAGTCCAGCAGTGGTTAGACTAATAGATGAGATATTTTGGGATTGGATAAATATACAGTGCAATCCAGATCATTAATATCCATGTCTGATGCATTAAATTCTTACTCATCCCTGAATATCACCACAATAAAGATACATTTACACCACATGCAACTAAGAGATACTTGTGCATACAAATGAAAGGATTATTTTGACAACATATTGCTTTTGAAATTTATCTAAAAGATGTTGTTTGCTAATCCTCTTTTTTCTTTGTCAAACAGTTAAGTGTACATATTTGTTTCTGTATTTATTCTTTGTTCATTCCATTTTAATGTTTAATATACTTATGTTTGCACCAACAACCAAGGCAAATTCCTTGTAAGGCACTAAACAGTTTGGGGGCCAAAATACATTTCTGATCTGCTGCTACATTATAAACCCCCCCCCCCCAGACCTCTCAAGTTGCCTGGGACCCGTCTGCTTTCTGACCCCAGGGTCAGAAATAAACTGGGATAAGCAGCGCTCAGTTTCCACATATCTGGAACAATCTCCCAGAAAACGGCATTGTTCATTTCTCATACTGCACTGTGATCTTTATTCTTGTATTTGATCTGTTTTTTTTATTTTTAACTGTTCTATGTAAAGCACTTTGAATTGCCTTGATTCTGAAATGTGATATACAAATGAAGCTGACTTCCCTTGCCTTGCTTGGCAATAAATCCTTTCCTGATTCTGATTCTGACAAATAGGTCAATTCCCATTCTGTCTTTCAGATCTTTGGGGAGACTGAGCCTGTTCGGATGACGTCAGAAGGCTCTGATTGCCGCTGTAAGTGCATCATGCGGCCTCTAAGCAAGGACGCCTGCCTGCGTCTGCGGAGCGGCACTGTACGAGTGGAGGACTTCTACACGGTGGAGACGGTCAGCTCCGGATCCGACTGTAAGTGCTCGTGCACGGCCCCTCCATCCTCCCTAAACCCTTGTGAGAATGAGTGGAAGATGGAGAAGCTGAAGAAACAGGCCCCCGAGTTATTAAAGGTGAGGAGCTGAGCTGTTAAATGTAGAATATTTTGTAGAATATTCTTTTTTGTTTGTACAAAATTTAGACAATTATACCTCATATATATTTGCATAGTGCAGGATTTCCCCTACCAATATAAGATTTAGGCGCAGCACCAAAGCTGTTTTACAGCTGATTTAATGTAAAAATCAATGTCAGCACTTAGAAGCATTAAAGGTCATTCTTCAACTCTCTGTGACCTGGCTATGGTTGTATGTCATCGAAAACATCTTTAGTGAACACGTCAGCATACCTCTGCACATTTTTCCCAGGCAGGAGAAGCACACTATGTAGCCTATGAAACAAAAGGCACTTCCAGATGTCTGACTCCACTTCAAACTTTACATTAAGCCAATACATCTCTGAAGGAAATGATTACATTGAAAAGGGAAGGTCTCAAATAATTAAGCTGGACTTTGAATGAACCCGAAGACTGAGAGCACTCAGTGTGGCTGTCAATAGTGGTAATCAGAGCAAATGTCTTGGGAGGGCACTCAGGCTATTACTGCATTTGAACAGAGGCACATAAAGCTGTCAGGTTTTGTGTTCAGGAGATGGTGAATAATAACGCTCTTTTATGGCACAAATGACCAGCTCCAATCCATGGTGGACCTTCTGGAGGGAACACTTTACAGCATGGATCTGATGAAAGTCCACTCCTACATCAACAAAGTGGTGTCTCAAATGAACACCCTAGAAGAGGTAGGAAAACAACCAAACTCACGTACTTCCACATATGTATATTGTATAATCGAAGGACCATTATTGAAAGGTGGTTTATTCTGCAGGTTTCAGTCAAATTTAAGCTTCTTCAAAGGGTAAATACTGTTTTTTTAAATTGTTGTTCCCATCAGTCACCTGGGTCTAAGTGACTGATGGGAACAACAATCTTTGACATTGGTCCAGTATTAAACAAGATCACTGCATTACAATGTAATGTCCAGACCTCTGTAGAAATCCTTTCCATAATGTTGGCAGACACAGAATATTAATCTGAGCCTTTCAGTGGCAAAAACAAGCACTTTTGTTAAGGTAAATACAAGCTGGTTAATTGTCCTGTTAACTTATTTAATACTGGACCAATGTCAAAGATTGAGTCACTTAGACACAAAGACATAGGACAATATGGTCCAGGTTGAAAAAAAATGTGAGTTACCCTTAAGACCTTTGCAAGAGTTTTATGAATGAAAGACCTTTATCACAACAAAAGTACGAACGAAATGCAGAGCCACAAAGCTGCTTGCAAAGTAAATAAAAATATTAAAATTGAATAAAAGCAACATAGAGTAATAATAATATGTACATATACAGCAAATTATATTCAGAAAGTACTACAACAACACAGAATAAAAAACATTTTAATAAGCATTAGAGGTATCGCTACATGGACGTAGGAACATTTAAGACCTGTTTAAAATGATTAAAGACTTAGAATACAATACTTTTGCGAATTTAAGAGTTTTTAAGGCCTAAAATTTAGATTTTTTTTTGACTTTTTAAGAAACCCTGATGTCATTCAACGGATGGTGATTGCTGTGATAATGGTGACGTTCTCTTGCAGACAATCAAGACAAACCTCACGCGAGACAATGACTTTGTCCGAGACAGCATGACGAGCCTCACCAACCAGTTTAAGAGGTATGAGAACTACTCCAACATCATGATGAGCATCAAGAAGGAGATCTCCAGCCTCAGCCTGCAGCTGCTGCAGAAAGACTCCTCGGAGAGCAAAGCACAGGTTCGAAGAAACACTTTGGGTGTTGTTGTACAAACATGTTAGCATTACAGCAATAGTAACTTGTAGGATTGTAGCACTTCTACTAGCAGTTAGACTAGAAGCAGGGCCGGGCGATATGGAGAAAATCTAGCATCACAATTTTTTTGCCCAAATACCTCGATAAAGATATTGTGACAATATTGCAAGGTTGACTATTTGTGCTTTCACAAAATATTTTCACAATGACATTTGTGATGAATAATCATCAGTAATGTGGATATAAGGACTAACTGGGTAAAGGCAAATATTAGATAACTAGATAAATCTGGAAAGTTCAGAAAATGACATCACTTTACTGTAATACAGCCTTAAAAACCAGGAAGAGTATGCAAGTCAAGTTCATTGGTCTAGCAATTATCACAGACAGAGTCACAAAGTGCTTTGCAGGCAAAATAAATACATACATCAAAACAGATCAAAAGTCATAAAAAGCAAAATAAATCACAATAAAATGCAGTAACGCATTGTATTTATTAAGCATAAATACAAAATAATACAGTCAGCAATGTGGTTAAATGGCCTGACTAATGTGTGTAGTTTGTGTCTTTAGCTGTTTTTGAAAAACAAAACCACATGTCATATTTCAAAATCCAAAATATAAGATGATATCTAGTCTCATGTCACCATTTTGATTTATATGGATATATTACCCAGCCCTAACTAAAAGAATGAGTAGTTGTAAGATTAAAAATACTTCACAGGTGGGTGTTTTGCTCTCAGTCACTGGCCTCACATATTTCTGTCTTTGGTTTTAGCTTGCCTATAGTATCTTTTATTTTATATGTATATATTTAAGAAGGGACAATGCACATTAATTAACATGAGCACTTGAGTCCAACACGTAAACGTGCCAGATTTAGCCATACAGGCTAAATTTCATCTGCAGTCCATTGCAGGTGGATGCCATCAAAAGAAAACTTACAAGAGCACATTAACCTATAAGTACCCACACACACACACACACACACACACACACACACACACACACACACACACACACACACACACACACACTAGCAGTAAGCACAGACCCGTAAGCACATACAAATTTAAAGACATGTAAGCACATTTACTGTAAGCCTGGCCTGTCCTATCACATTTGAAACACTTCTCCATTCAAAGGACTTTACTGAGGGATCACAATTGCAACACAGCTCAATCTAAAATCTTTTGGTACTGTGTCCTTTCTCTGTCTCCAGTTAAGTGGTCTTGACTACAGCCCTTCTGTTAGTGCAGTCAGAACAGTTATGACTGTATATTTTAACGGAAATTGTCCATAGAACGTTATTCACAGTTATATTTTAGTTTTTTACATTTTAAATTGCATAATCTTTCTTTGAACAACTTCTGTTGACCACGGAGGTTGATTTTGGGAAAATCTTTTCCATTTTTTCAACGTTTCTGATGATTCCCACTTTTTCCACTGTTTTTGTGGCCTTTCCGGCATTCGTTTCTTTTTAATGCATTTCTAAAAAATATGTGTACCTACATTTTAACTGTAGGTACACACATAGTTTCCATTTTTTTATTATGTGGCAAAGTCCCATTAATGAGCTGCCAGTACCTTTTCTGTTATTTTACACATTTATTTCTTAGTGTATATTAAGTATTAGTAATAGTAGTATAAGCCTACGCATCATTTGTATGATAATATACTATGTTTTCTGTTAACTTACTGTGAGAAATTATCAGCATATATATTGCATGTCACTTTAAAGTCTTTCACATATAGAAAGTACACTAGCAAAACACGCTCTTTCATAAGCATCATCAACATATAAAACCCACAAGCCAATATTACCAATTGTCCTGACATAACATAATGTCATGTTTACAGAACACTAATGATGAGAAAACCAAGGAGGCTGTAAAGGCAGCCAACAAAAAGACCCCTGCTGCCAAACCTTCACCAAAACAGCCCAAAGAAAAGGTCGTAAAGCCCAAGAAAGAGGTCATTAAACCTGGGAAGCCGGCCAAGCCGGACCCTACGGCCAAAGCCAAGGTGGTTGGCCACCAGCCTGGAGTGATAAGGGGCATCACATACTACAAGGCTGCCAAGACCGACGAGGATGAGCACAGAGGAGGTGAGAGTCTTTAGCTTGGCCGGGACTCCCTGCATTCTCTCCCAGCACAGTGGTGGGTTTGTAGAAAGCCACCCTCTGTTAGCTAAAGTGAACAATGTGCTTGTACTTTAGCTGAGTTTGCACTCCCATCTGTGTGCGATCATATGTGAGTGATCCATTGTGAGTGTTGAAAATGATCCACATTTGTTTCTTCAGCGACCTAATCTAACCCCGCATCGTGGATCAGGATCAGCTAGCAGCCATAGAGTCATAAAGCCAGAGTCAAGATCTTTTAAGCTGGATTTAGTGTCCAATAGAGGACAATGCAAAGTTTTCCTGAGAATGTCATTTCAAGCAAGTGTAAGATAAGGCTGTGATTGTGTTGCAGACTTGACACTTAACTGCAATGCATTAAAAGAGGGAGGGTTTGTATATATATGTATATATAGTGAGAGAGAGAGAGAGAGAGAGAGAGAGAGAGAGAGAGAGAGAGAGAGAGAGAGAGAGAGAGAGAGAGCAGTTTTGATGGTGTCTCATGTTATAATGCTCCATGACATGTTTATCAGTTGCACAGTGACTATTGAACTTTAGCTATACTTGTTTCATTGCAAGTTGAATCGTAATTGCAATATCTGGCAGAAAGATCGCAAAAAGATTTTCCCTCCAAATCTTTCAGCCCTAGCTGTGTGGCACACAAGATCACCTCAATACAAGATATATTCGGGTGTTGTTTTTGGCAACACTGGCGCAGGAGTGGATTGATGGTGCGCATTCAGCGTGCAGGAAATCCAAATCTTTTATTGACAAAATACATGGAGCTGATGGAATGCTGTCTCAATGGAGCGCTGCCATGTCCATGACATGCCTCAGCTTCACTCCTCACAACGCGCGAGGACCCTCACCAATGCAGAGAAAACATTTCCTTCCTCCTTCCAATCCTCTTTAAATCTAGTTGAGTGAATAGGTATGCTGCGTTTGCACACGGCACACGCACAAAACACTGTCAGAACGTGTGTTCTGCCATGTATGTGAACCTCAGCGAGACCAGCCACCCTTGTCAAATCACTGAAACCAGTTGGCTGCATTTCCATAATCTGTGGCACAGAGCAGGATGCAGGAACTTTTTATTCATCCTATGAAGGTTGATACACCTTCCCGCTTTTTTCCTAAAATGCTTCTTTTCAAATTTAGTCACAGTGAAACACATTTTACAGGGAGCTGCCCAGTGTAACCACCGTTCTTTACTGGTGGCCACTTGCTCAGTGGCCCTTTGGTGCAAGTTGTAGGACAAGATGAAATTGTTTAACCTGGCTACTTTTGCCAGCCTACTGGTCTCTGTGACCAGGAATGCATCTAGACAACTGACTGTTCACAACATAAGACTGAGATTGAGGCATTTGTAACCAGTGAGGATGACAGGGCATTGATGAGAAGTCCTTGCAAAGTCTGAAAAACTGCTTTACCGCTGCATGATAATACTGCAATAAGTGCAGAGTGATTTAATAAGTCTGCCCTGCATTACCATGCATCTAGATTGCAACTTTGACAATGATAAAAAGAAAGTACAATGTTTCCTTGTTCATTTTTGAAAACCTAAATAACCATTGTACTGTTTGGAAAGTTATAAGTTGTACTTGGTAATATAGCATAAAGGATTTGACATATGGACTATAGTAGGCAAAAGAAACTATAAAGGCACTTCAAAAATTAATCTTCATCACAGCATCACAATGTTTTAAAAGGATATTTGATCTGTGTAATAAGTAAAGTACCAAAAGTAATAAAATATGTGTTCCATCTGCTTTACAGAACACAGATGGATGTCACTTCCATTAACAATGATTTGATGTCTTCTTTCATGTAGTGTCCACGTAGAGGTATTGGCTACACTCAAGAGATACAATGTAACAGATGTGTGTGTTTAGTTTGGTGTGGAAATGAGTGTTGCATTTAATTCCAGGTACACCTTAATCAAAGCACCTTAATCAAAGACTTCATTGCTTTCTGAAACTTCCTACTGTAAATTGTGAAAAAAAACGTTCTCTACTACTCTCAGGTCCACGTGTTTAGTTCATGTGTTTCAGAAAGATGCACTGCTTATCTACCACTGCTGTGATCTCCACACATCTGTCTGGCAGCACAGGAAATCAGAGTATGTGGACCAGAAGGAGTGCAGACTCTCCCTCTGCTAGGATTATATTTGATTTAGCCTGCTGAATTTTTTTTATTTTTTTAAAGCAGACCACAAGCGACTAAGCCTAAAAGCAAGCCTTACACAAAACAAAAAGGAAGCAAGAGTTTGATCGATATGGGATTTTTGATTTAAAATACAGAATTGTGCACATTTTCCAAAAAGATGATCAGTGTTTTACTGAATGTGATCCCAAGCCTCTGCAACAGTGTTTAGAACATCGAAAGACACTAAAGGCTTGAATATGATTGAAACAAATGCAATACGACATTTTGTCCTACCATGTCTAAAGGCAAAACTGGTTACTTCTGGCCCCACTCAAAGGCTGGGTGAAAAGGAGTGATATACATTTAATTTAGCAAATGGAGATAACATAGCTTTCAGACAGTATCTCCTCATATCCATTGACGGTGTTGTACTTGATTGTATAACACAGTCACACTCCCAACTCGTCATATACTAACACTTGGTCCGGACCCCTTTGGCGTCACCATCAACCCTCTGGGTACTGTTTAGCATCATATTTAAAGAGCCTGTCAGGAACCTCTGGTGTCACTTTTTGACGCTCTGGGTAGGGACCGGTTGGCGTCAAAGCCTTGAAAGAGAGGCCAACTTTCAAGACTTCACACACTTGACCAATCACTGCATTAACATTCAAGGGTCACCCATATTTCACCTTTGTGAATTGAGTTATCCAACATTTTTGGCAGTACAGAAAATCGGCAGACTTTCCCTTATAAGTCCCATATGGTGACACTTATACTTACATCTGTACCGTTTATATGTTTGTATAATACATTTAGATAATAGTGTTGCCAAAAACAAAAGAATTGAGTTGATTTTCCCACCCTTGTCTGAGTCTTTTTTATCCCCTCCCACATATGCTCTGATTTGCTGCTTCACGGACTGTTCAGCCCACTACTAATTCATATTCATGAACAGAACGCTCTGATTGGCTAAC